>NC_136014.1:9513513-9813513 GCF_048128805.1 Centroberyx gerrardi | reverse complement strand
ATGACCCGCCTTAATAATAATGGACGACTTTAACCACCTTTTTAAGTTGATACCAATTACTGATAAGAATACATAGTATACATTATTGATCTATGAAAGTTATATGTGCTATGAACGGGAGATGCAACAGGTATAGCAGATGCAAGAATGGCAGTAGATGTCATTGTGAAAGAATGGTTGCCTCCTTTTTCTTGATGATTATCTGTGAATGATGTGAATGGAGAGAGAGAAAATGGAGATAATCATAGGTTCATAACAGTCACATCTACTCCCATCCTTAACTCTCTCACTAAGTAAACAGAAACTGTCTTAGTTGATCTGAAACTTGGCCTTTTTTTGACAAACTATGTCCAGAGAGCAAAATCAATCTTGGCTGGAGAGCCATTATGTAAAGTGATGACTGTGTTATGCAAGATCATTTTCAGAAGGGTCAGTGTCAGAGTTCATCATGTCTCACCCTAGGGCCATAACTCAGAAACTCATGTTCCTTTTGTCCATCACACCCACACACACACACACACACACACACACAGTATTACCTCATGATATAATAGATTTCTCTGCCCTATGTTCCTTCATAATTTCTCTCCCTTGAGCAATATCTTCCCACCATCAATCTCTCCATTTTCTTCTATCAGATCTGTTATCTCCCTTATTATTAAGGCTTGACTCTAACCTTTAGGCTCCTCACACACGCTGCATTTGCATAGGGCACCAAGCACACCTGTTTTCTGCACGCGCATATTTTCCCAGGAGAAATCACAGTATCACTGTGAGTGGAATAAGATCCTGACCGCGGTTTCAGGATAAACGCCCTCCCGCCCCTCAAGTCATTACCCTAAATCTTAGTGATTTATGACAACTTGGTCCAAAAGGTCCAGAAGTTGGAGAGATTACGGTATGACAGTTACAGTGTGTGAATTGTGTTTTGGGGCCGACCTCATTCCTGCACCGAAACGTAGTATGGAACGCATGTTTCTACTAAAATGTTATTATAAACATTTGAGGGGTGACTCGGGGCTGTGCGGTCATTTTCACTCACTCGTTTTCTCTGAAGATGTCTTTGCAGAGCACAAATGCGCAAATCTTCGGTTTCCTGCAGCGGCTGCACGCGCTGCTGCTGCCGTTGGGGACAAGTTGTTGTTCATTATGAAACTTCTCCAACTTGTCTAAACGGCTTTCACTCTGACACACTTGACAACTCCTCTGGTTCAAATACTGATATCCTGGCTGGAAGTATGTTACCGGTTCAAAAACCTCAACAGTAGTCCGTGTTGTGCTGCGTCAGCCAATACAGTGCAGGCGCACCTGATTTGAATGGAGATTCTCAATTGGACATAAAGTGCTTCTATTGTCCTTAGTTATATGCCGGCATGTAAATTAGTCTCAATGTCTACTAATTGCTTGAATAGGCAAGTTACAATTTTGAATACTTTTTTTTAATACCCCTTAAAGCAAAATCACTATTTTCCTGTAGGGACTTATATTGTTAGCCTGGTAAGGCCATCCTGATCACGTGACCTCACATTCTGTTTCGCTCCACGGATCAGTCTGGACTTCTAGCCGCCCACATCGATTTCAGTGGGCGGGAGTACTTGCCTTGACAGACAAACTCCATCAGCCAATCAGCGAATCCAAATTCAAATCCACTCGGAAGAACGGCGAAAACGTCTTTTCCGCCGAGAAACTCCGCTAGTGCATACTCTTGTTCTTGTTTAATTGTTGTTATTGAGTATATTTCTGCAATAACTGCTCTTATGGCTGTGTTTACTCTACTAACATTAACGTTACCGCTCATTGCTTCGGGAGACGGCATTACTGTTTTGCCAGCGGCGGCCTGTATTTCACGTCATCAACTACGACGCAGTCCCTGATTGGCCCGGTTACGTCATCAACTACGACGCAGTCCCTGATTAGTTATTACATTGTAATTTCAGGAAATCGATGTGGGCGGCTAGAAGCAGAAGTCCAGACTGATCCGTGGAGCGAAACAGAATGTGAGGTCACGTGATCAGGATGGTCTTACCAGGCTATTATATTGTGTCTGTTGTACTACTCAATAGTCAGTTTAAAGAGGCCATATTTAATGGTATTTTTTTTCTATCTAGGTATTAGTTCTATCTAGGTATTTTTGGGGGACTTTTGAGGATATTTATCCTTCTAACTTTTATACAATATTAGGTTCTACCAGGCACGTGCAGAGGAGGGGGGGATCTGGGTGCTTGGGCACCTGTCCCTTTTCTTTTTAATTGAACAAAATGCCCCTACCAGTATAATTTTATTATTTTATTTTAGGCATTTTCTGAATAGTAATAAATTGTAGCGACACAAGTAAAACTATTTGAGCAAATGCAAGTGCATTGCCCCTGCAGCCATTACTTAAACCTGCCGATATATCACATTGTTAACATATAGGCTAGGCCAAGATCCTGTTCATGTGTGCTCCTATACTGACGTCATTATTACGTTAACCTGTGATTGATAAATGAGCATGTGCAAATAAAGAGAACTCTCTTCCGGTTTAAGCAACAGCCGATGATGAGCACGTGTGTTTATTCCTCCGTGAAATGTACTTAATTAAACCGGTATTCCCACCCTTATAATGGCAGCGCCAACAGGTTATGGGCCCAGAAGGGAAGTTGGAAGCCGATAGTACAGGTTATGTTTCGACGGAGATGAGAAGAATTACGAGTAATGGGAGATAAAGTTTTTAGCCCATCTGCGTTTGCTAGGGCTAAAGGAGACCATATTACATGAGCCAGCGGCAGATGAGGAGAATGAGAACGAGGATGACGATGCAAAGAAAAATGAAGATGCCTACGCTGAATTGATACAGTTTTTGGATGACAAAAGTCTTTCTCTAATTATGAGAGAAGCAGCGGATGATGGAAGAAAAGCGTTGCAGTTATTGAGGGACCATTATGCAGGTAAAGGGAAGCCACGCGTGATTAGCCTCTACACAGAGCTACCATCTCTCCAGAAAGCTGCCAATGAGAGCGTCACAGAATACATCATTCGTGCAGAAATGGCTATTGCAGCACTGAGAAATGCTAACGAGACTCTCAGCGATGGACTGTTAATTGCAATGATTCTGAAAGGGTTGCCCGAATCATTCAAGCTGTTTGCCATCCACATAATGCAGGGTGATGAAAAGATAACTTTTACTGAGTTCAAAACCAAGCTAAGAAGTTTCGAGAGCACAGAGAAGTTTAATGGCAACTCGAATGACAACAACGTGATGACGACAAGTGGCTCAACTGTGAGAATGAGGGGGAGAGAGAAAGAAGAGAGCTCGGAGATAATCTGCTACAACTGCGGCCAAAAGGGACACAAGGCTGACGGAACAAGATCGAGCAGTGTCGCGTTGAAGAGAGGTGAAGCGGAGGTCTGCCTGCTAGACACCGAAGGTCACGGGATAAAGACAACGCTGAAGAAGGCGCTGTCATGACCAGCTCATCCACAAGGATGGCACCAGGTTTGACATCAAAGTGTACAACAGACTTTACTATCTGAACACTGTAGATGATGAACATGTTGATGAGTGTCATGGATGTTATGATATTCAAACCTGGCACGAAATTCTTGGTCACTGTAATTATGAGGATGTGTCAAAGTTGGAGAATGTAGCAGAGGGAATGAAAATCAAGGGAAAAATTGATAGGTCCAACCTGAACTGTGAAGTCTGCACACAAGGGAAATTTGCTCAGAGTAGAAACAGAGAACCTGATGCAAGAGCAAAAGCAGCACTTGAGTTAGTACATACTGATTTGTGCGGCCCCATAGAGCAAGAAGCAAAAGATGGGTTCAGATATACTCTAGCATTTACTGATGATTACTCAGGTGTAGTATTTGTGTACGTCCTGAAAGTAAAGAGTGATACTGCCAAAGCCACTGAAAAGTTAATTGCTGACTCGGCCCCTTATGGGAAGATCAAGTGTATTAGGTCAGATAATGGCACAGAGTTTACAGGAAAGGACTTTCAGTCTTTGCTCAGTAAGAATGCCATAAGACATGAGACTTCAGCACCTTACTCGCCCCATCAAAATGGGACTGCTGAGAGAAATTGGAGAACACTGTTAGAAATGGCAAGGTGCATGCTAATTGAGAGCAACTTACCTAAGAAGTTGTGGACATATGCTGTGATGACTGTTGCAGTAATTCGCAACAGGTGCTACAATAGGCACGTAGAACAGACGCCATACTACATGTTGACAGGGAGAAAGCCTAATCTTTCAAAGATGAGAGTGTTTGGATCAATGTGCTATGCATACAAACAAGCCAAGAGAAAGTTAGACTCACGGTGTGAAAAGGGGATTTTCATTGGATATGATAAAAATAGCCCGTCATACCTAGTCTACTACCCAGACACAGGGAGGGTCCTGAAACACAGGCTAGTCAAGTTTGTCACAAAGAGTGTAGTCAAACGCCAAACTCAGACAAATCTAGAAATGATTGATGATGATCTTCATGGGGAGAAATGTGTATCCCCCATGCCAAAAGACAAAATGGCTGATCAGACTCCAAAAGAGACCCAGGAGCCTCAAGTTGGAACTCCAGAGAGTAACGATGACACTCAGACAGGACAAGAAGGAGATAGTCATAGTGCACGCTACCCCAAAAGAGGCAAGAAAACTCCTCAGTACTTGAATGACTACGAATGTAAAGTCGAGTGTAATGACCAGATATTAGCCAATGTCGACTACTGCTACAGAGTGGCCTGTAATGTACCACAAACCTTCAAAGAAGCCATGAGTTCAACAAAATCAGAAATGTGGGCTAGTGCTATGAAGGAAGAAATGGATTCTCTCAGGGAAAATGATACATTCACATTGACCACATTGCCAGAGGGTAAAAATTCAGTGGGGGGTAGATGGGTCTATGCAATCAAAGAGAATGCAGACAAATCTGAAACATACAAGGCCAGATATGTTGCAAAGGGTTATAGTCCAGTAGCAGGAATAGATTACAAAGAGACTTTCTCTCCGACTGCAAATATGACATCAGTACGTACCTTGATGCAAATAGCAGTTCAGGATGACTTAGTCCTCCACCAGATGGATGTTAACGCTGCTTACCTACATGCTCCAATTGATTGTGAGGTGTACATGGAGCAACCCGAAGGATTTGAAGTTAAGTCAGACATACGTAAACAGTTAGTCTGCAAATTGAACAAGTCACTGTACGGTCTGAAACAGTCAGGAAGAAATTGGAACAGACTATTGCATGATCACCTCAGTGAAAATGGTTTTGCACAGAATCCAGCAGATCATTGTGTCTATAACAAACAAACTGAGAATGAAAGGATAATTCTGATAATTTGGGTTGATGACCTAATTATCGCTGCTAATGACAATGACTCACTCAATGGTGTGAAGGAAATGTTGAGGGAAAAATTCAAGATGAAAGATCTTGGGAAACTTAAGCATTTCCTAGGCATTGATTTTGCACAGAGTGAAGGAGAAATAAGGATAAACCAAAAACGGTACATAACAAAGATACTAGAGAGGTTTGGTATGTCTGATTGTAAGACAAGGTCAACCCCATGTGAACAGAAACTAAACTTTGATAATGAAGGTGAATTTGTTGATCCAAAAGGATATCATGAAGTAGTAGGCAGCTTGATATATGTAATGACATGTACTAGACCTGATCTAAGTTGGGTTATCAGCAAGCTGCCACAATATCTATCAGAGCCAAGGGAACAACACTGGGTAACTGCCAAACATGTGTTGAGATACTTGAAGGGCACAATCAACCAGGAGTTGAGTTATAAGAAAGGTGAGGAAAAACTCAAACTTGAGGCATATAGTGATGCTGATTGGGCAGCAGATCAAAATGACAGACGAAGCACAACAGGGTACTGCTTTAGTTTAACTAAAAGTGGGCCTGTTATTTCATGGAAATCTAAGAAGCAGCCAACAGTAGCATTGTCTACATGTGAAGCAGAATATATGGCATTGGCTGCAACCACACAAGAAAGTTTGTATCTTGTACAGTTATTGAATGGGATGGATAGTGAGCGCCAACATGCACCAGTAAAAATCTTTGAGGACAGCCAAGGTTCAATTGATTTGTCAAAGAACCCAGTATGTCGTCAGAGATGTAAACATGTCGACATTAGGTATCATTTCATTCGGTCTGCACTCAGTGATGGAAAAATAACCATTGAATATTGTCCAACAGCAGACATGGTTGCAGATGTTATGACTAAGCCTGTAACAAAGTTCAAGATTGAAAAATTTGTGAGTTATATGTTTGGAATGTAATTGCCAGACAAATTGTGTTGACTATGTTTTGAACAGTATAAGAGCAAGTGGGGGTGTTAACATATAGGCTAGGCCAAGATCCTGTTCATGTGTGCTCCTATACTGACGTCATTATTACGTTAACCTGTGATTGATAAATGAGCATGCGCAAATAAAGAGAACTCTCTTCCGGTTTAAGCAACAGCCGATGATGAGCATGTGTGTTTATTCCTCCGTGAAATGTACTTAATTAAACCAGTATTCCCACTCTTACAATGGCAGCGCCAACACACATATACTGTTATTATTTCTTAGCATGTAGGCTGTCAGTGAATCAATGTAGCTAATTGAAATTTGGACCGAATTGACTATTGCTAGCTAGCTTGATGCTGCTGCTAACTTTCTTAGCCCAGTAGCTCAGATTCTCTCGTTTGCTAACATGATTTTTTCATTACAAAATAGAAACAGGTGCGCTTCTTCCAAAAGACTACTTTGTAGCTGGGTGCTGGACTTCAATAATCAGAGTTCAAGTTGAAAAAAAGCAGCACACCAATATTATAATGGAAAAGACATAACAAAAAGATTTATTTTTTGGCCATGACTGCTAACACGTTTCGGTATGACACCTTCATCAGAGCATACTCAAGACAACAGAGAGGCAGAGTGGGGAGACAGTGGCAGGGCAAGCTAATTTAACTGAAATATAATAAGATAATAGAGGTTTCATCACTAAGATAAATTTAGTTTTTAAAATTTTATTTAATATTTAGCACAGGCTAAATATTAAATCAGAAAGAGATGAGGGGGAGAAAGAAGACGACAGTGAGACAGAAAGACAAGAGATGGAAATGGAGGTGATGGAAGCAAATATAACAGATGAGTAAAGGGATATAACAACACTGTATTGCTGCACTCCTAAAACAGAGATTATTCCACAAACTGCTTGACACTGTAGATGCCCCTTGTTTCATTTGAGCACCTGCCTCTGAAGAACTCTCTGCACGTCCCAGAACCACAGTGTGGACACAGGAGGAACAGTAGTCACACAGAGTACAGGTGAGAGAACTACATTGGCATCTTTTGAATCTTTGGAATCCAAAGAACTTTTCATTACAATGCCTGCTTTCACTGATGTCATACTCTTTATGACACAATTGGAACTCTTTATGACACAATTGGAACTCAGCCCCTGCCCCTATAAAAGACCAGGACGGGTGTGTGTGGGGAGACTTGAGCGTGAGCAAAGAGAGAGAGAGAGAAAAGAGCCAGACTATTAGTAGCAGACCTTGTCACAGAGAATGAAGCCCTCCATGCGGGACATGGAGGGTCCAGAAGACCACAGCCATGGCTGGAGCCACATGGAGGAACCAGAAGATCACAGCCAGGACTGGAGCCACATGGAGGAACCAGAAGACTACAGCCAGGGCTGGAGCCACATGGAGAAACCAGATGACTACAGCCAGGGCTGGAGCCACATGGAGGAACCAGATGACTACAGCCAGGGCTGGAGCCACATGGAGGAACCAGAAGACTACAGCCAGGGCTGGAGCCACATGGAAGAACCAGAAGGTCACAACCAGGACCAGAGCATCTACGAGCTAGCCATGAAGCTCAAGGCCTGTGTGGCTGAAAAGAAAGCCCTCCGCCAAGACATGGAGGAGCAGGCCACCAAGTTTGCAGCCTGCAAGGCTGAGAATGAAGCCCTCCACAAAAAAGTGGAGGAGCTCCACAGCCCCTATAAGCTAGCCAAGATGATCAAGGCCTGCAGGGCTGAAAATGAAGCCCTCCGCCAAGACATGGAGGAACAGGCCATCAGGTTTAAGGCCTGTGAGGCCAAGAATAGTGACTTCCGTCAAGAACTGGAGGAGCAGGCCACCAAGTTTGCGGCCTGCGATGCTGAGAAGAGTGACCTCCGTCAAGAACTGGAGGAGCAGGCCACCAAGTTTGCGGCCTGCGATGCTGAGAAGAGGGGCCTCCGCCAAGAACTGGAGGAGCAGGCCACCAAGTTTGCGGCCTGCGATGCTGAGAAGAGTGACCTCCGCCAAGAACTGGAGGAGCAGGCCACCAAGTTTGCGGCCTGCGATGCTGAGAAGAGTGACCTCCGTCAAGAACTGGAGGAGCAGGCCACCAAGTTTGCGGCCTGCGATGCTGAGAAGAGTGACCTCCGCCAAGAACTGGAGGAGCAGGCCACCAAGTTTGCGGCCTGCGATGCTGAGAAGAGTGACCTCCGCCAAGAACTGGAGGAGCAGGCCACCAAGTTTGCGGCCTGCGATGCTGAGAAGAGTGACCTCCGCCAAGAACTGGAGGAGCAGGCCACCAAGTTTGCGGCCTGCGATGCTGAGAAGAGTGGCCTCCGCCAAGAACTGGAGGAGCAGGCCACCAAGTTTGCGGCCTGCGATGCTGAGAAGAGTGGCCTCCGCCAAGAACTGGAGGAGCAGGCCACCAAGTTCGCGGCCTGCGATGCTGAGAAGAGTGACCTCCGCCAAGAACTGGAGGAGCAGGCCACCAAGTTCGCGGCCTGCGATGCTGAGAAGAGTGACCTCCGTCAAGAACTGGAGGAGCAGGCCACCAAGTTCGCGGCCTGCGATGCTGAGAAGAGTGACCTCCGTCAAGAACTGGAGGAGCAGGCCACCAAGTTCGCGGCCTGCGATGCTGAGAAGAGTGACCTCCGTCAAGAACTGGAGGAGCAGGCCACCAAGTTCGCGGCCTGCGATGCTGAGAAGAGTGACCTCCGTCAAGAACTGGAGGAGCAGGCCACCAAGTTCGCGGCCTGCGATGCTGAGAAGAGTGGCCTCCGCCAAGAACTGGAGGAGCAGGCCACCAAGTTCGCGGCCTGCGATGCTGAGAAGAGTGGCCTCCGCCAAAAACTGGAGGAGCAGGCCACCAAGTTCGCAGCCTGCGATGCTGAGAAGAGTGGCCTCCGCCAAGAACTGGAGGAGCAGGCCACCAAGTTCGCAGCCTGCGATGCTGAGAAGAGTGGCCTCCGCCAAGAACTGGAGGAGCAGGCCACCAAGTTCGCAGCCTGCGATGCCGAGAAGAGTGGCCTCCGCCAAGAAGTGGAGGAGCAGGCCACCAAGTTTGCAGCCTGCGAGGCTGAGAATGAAGCTTTCTGCAAAAAAGTGGAGGAGCTTCGCCAAGAAATGGAGCTGATCCAGAGTAAGATGGCCTCCTCCACCTGCCAGCAGGCCACTGAGCTTCAGGCTAAGCAGAAGGAGAAGGAGGTCCTCCTCCAAGCAATGGACAGACTTGAAGAACAGCTCCACATCAACCACGAGCAGGCCATGAAGCAGGCCTGTGAGATGGAGAAGGCACACCAGAGAGAAATGGAGGAGCTGAAAATGTTCCAGAAAAAGGAGGCCTTGAGCAACCTGGAGACCATAATGCTCAGTGGCTCAGAGCTGATTAAGACACTGGACCAAAAATCAGAGGAGCTGAAAAGGCTCCATGCAGAGAATGCACTGAGCACAGAGCTTACCATCAAGCTCAAGGCAGAGAAGGAAGAGAAGGTGGGCCTCCTCCAAGAAATGGAGAAACTGAGGATACTCCAAAAAGAGGAGCTGAGCATCCAGGAGGTTTCAATCAGGCTCAAGACAGAGAAGGAGATGGAGGTTCTCATCAAAGCAATGGAGGAGCAGGCCATGAAGCTCAAGGTCTGCATGGAGAAAGATGAGAAAGAGCCTGGAGGAGAACCGTCCAGGAAGCCTTCCAAAATGAAGAGATTCATAACGCTTCTGACCCCAAAAGGGAGGAAGAAGAAAAAGGAGAAGAAACAGGAGAAGATGGAGTCCCCCACAACGACTCCAACATTTGACTTTTCCTGAATTACCTCAAGAAATTGAGCACATTAACACCTGTGCTCTCTCACACACACACACACACACACACACACACACACACACACACACCAACTCCCGTTTACAACCCACCATCCCCCCACACACCCTAACATCCATTTTAAACCCACCCTCCCCACACATACATAAAATAATAAAATAAAATAAAATATCAATTAAAATAATGCTCTTCCTGTATTGCTTTATTCCTGTAGAGAAGTGAAAGTGGCGCTGCAGTCAACATTGTATGCAGAGGATTTAAGACAGCTGGACAGAGACAGTGTTGTAGAGAAAATATAGGCTAGCTGTATTGGATCTATATTTGTTTTAATGTTTTTGACGTATGAATTGTTTGTCTGGTTCTGCAATTTAAATGCTGTTGTCAAACTCAAACATGGAAGTGGAGCTGCTACATTACTCTACATTTCTCTCGTCCTCTGAGAGAGGCAGAGCTGTGTAAAAGACACTCACAGTTCAATAAGATCACCTTAAGAAGAATCACATACTTGATTACCCTTTTACTTGATTACTTTTAGTGATTTTCTATTCTCTCTATATTTAGTTGGCTAAGTTATGTTTGTTCATCTCATTTTATTGACAGTGTATACTGTGATTTTACTACACAGCATTGATATGACTACTAGTGTTCCACCTGAGTATATAGATCTACTGTTCCAGTGAAAACATACAGGGAAGCAAGGCCTCCAGAGGTTATCAATGAATTCAATATGGAACGCAATGATGAACAGGCATAGAAAGTATAATATTGTTGCTGAATGAGACTGAAGAAACTGAATTAGACTTATTACCCAGGTTTGAGCTCTATACATGCACATTTTTTAGTGTTATGGGGCCACACATTTCTTGTTTAGGGACAGCAAAACCCTAGGGCCGACCCTGGTACCTAAGTAATAAAAGTAAAAGTACTTGTTTTGAAGAACGCTCCCTTTCAACGTGTATTTTAAGTATAAGTATTTTAATATAGGTCTAACTGCTCCATATACAGTTGGGGAGTCTAATAATGCAACAGATTTTATGAGCTTATTGTATGTTTTGCATGTTAAACCTCATTCTGCAAAGTAACTAGTAAATCCAGCCATCAGATAAATGTAGTGGAGGAAAAAGTACAATATTTCCTTCTGAAATGTAGTTGATGAAAAGTATAAAGTCTCACAAAATGGAAATACTCAAGTAAAGTGACACTACCTCAAATTTGTACTTGAGGTACTGTCACTTGAGTAAATGCACTTTCTGAAAGAGAAATATACTTGAATTTATTCCAATGTGAGTTCAGAATCATAAATAAAACATTAATCGTAGAGTAAGAGTTGGTATCCAAGTTTTGATTTGATTAATCATCCCAGTTATTTTAACCTATTCACTGGTGTTTATGTGACATGTTAGGGTTAACCTGGAGAGGAGGGAGGGTTTGGTTTGTTCATCAAATGGAGTGCAGAGAAACTGCAACAACACTAACGGCCCTAACAACACTAAGCAAAAATTTAAAAGTGCCTTCTCAGAAAGTGTCCATGCCACTTAAAGACACACTCTTGCGTAAGGTGTGTGTGTGTGTGTGTGTGTGTGTGTGTGTGTGTGTGTGTGTGTAATATTCACTTGAACATAGTTGTGGGGCTATATCAGCATGCACTTATTCCCCCAAACCCAGGTGGCTTCAGATTGGTGCGGGCAGAAGAGGTGCCCCTTTTTCATTTTTTGCCCCTGCCCCTTAGAGAGTCTGTGCACGCCACTGTTGGGTACAGTATCTTTTTTTTAAATTTTATTGTACATCCATGTCACCATGTAGGTTCAGCACAACATATCCACAGTAGTCCAAAACAAGTCCAGGAAAAAACACTCATACTTGCCCAAACACAAAGATGACACAACAAGGCCTAAAAGCTGGTATGAGTGGAATCCACCTTTGAAAAATGCCAGTCACAAAACTTTATTTACTATCACACAAATAATATTTTCTTCTGTCTTATTCTGCTGAACACTGGGGAATCCCATAGAGATCTGAGCTAAATAGGAGGGTGAGAGATGAAACCTGATTGGCCCTGATATCTTCACCCTTTATCAATAGCTTTATTAATAGCTTGACTGTATACTATAACAGTTGGTTCCACGGTTATGCTGCGGATATGATGGCATTGCTTTCTCCAGCAGTAAAATATCAATTAGCTTGTTTTGATTTCAATAATCTGTGTGGAATGCAAAAGTCCCTAAAGGTCTTTTTAGTATTCACAGACAGCAGCTTGGGTCTCATGGTTTTAGTTTTCATCAGGTCTTAGGTTTGACCTCCAGGAGACATTCTGTGGCAGCAGGTCTTCTTAGCTGTCTATGTATTTTCTCAATTTCTTACTAAGGCTCAAACAATTATATAGACCTATAACACAATTCAAATTACATTCCCTGATGTGATCTTAACGATTCAGGGTTTTTGGACAAAAAAAATCACATTAATTTCTTCAAAGAGATTACTATTATCCTGCTTTTGTATTACTGATCACTCCCCATTACTGGATGAGACAGTGATTTCTTCAAAATCAGATGAAACTATATATATGGGGGCAGTGGTAGCCTAGAGGTTAGAGAAAGGTCAAGATGTTTCGAATCCTCAAACTTGTTGGGAAAATGTGGCTGGGGAAAGTAAGTGAGTTATCCTTTCCCTCCCCGAACAGTAGAAGACTGTGGCTGTACTGGGCGGCTCCCAGGTGGGAATGTGTGTAACTGTGTGATTGTGAAGCAGGGCGTTGCTGGGAAAGAGCATGCATGATCACTTTCCCTGGATAAATAAAGGTTATAAAAAAACACTGTTTTGTGTTGCCCTAATACATACACTAGGCATCTAAAAATGTCCCATTATAGAGATGGAACATCATGTTGTTTTGAATATCAACACCTCGGAAAACACTTTATACTGCTTTGGATACACTGACAATTGCCCACGATCGACTCCAGTAACGTCCCTGCATACAAACAGAATGTAAAGGAAACCCAATCCTTTCCTCTGTATTAATAGCCTATCATTAGAGCTATGAAAACACAGTTAGGGGAAGGACATGTCTGTTATCACTGAATTAGCTATGGAAACTGGGTCACAGTGAGGAACCCATGGGGATGAAGCGGTATAGTCCCATACCTACCACTCCTATCCCTGCCGCTCCTCACTATTCATTTGACTTCCACACTTTAAATAGGTTCGTCGGCAAAATCTTGCACTGTAATCTTCTTATTCTGTGGCGAAATACTGAAATGAAGGGGGATCTTAGCCGGTTCCCATCTTTTGTCGTGGTCAAAGAGAGACATTTCCATCCTGCCTGGACAAAGTTGTCAATAAAAAAGGAAGAAGGGCAAGTTCTTCCCTTCACAACGTGATTTATAGGCCCCATGCTTTCTGCTGTCTGCTGGGTAATATCTTCCGGCGCTGGTGAGGCCTGGGCCTAAATGATCGTCCCACAGGGGATAGGCTCGGCCTCGGAGCCTTTTCACGCCGTATCGTCTTTCCTACAGCGGGATGACTTCATCGTCAACTGAAACCGTTACAATCCTGAAAACGGGGGAAGATTTCCCCCCAGGTAGCAGGCAAACAGACAAACAATGCCGAGGCTGTCTATTAACATTGCTGTCCTCTCAACATGTCAGTGTCTAGCCTTCCAGTTAGAGGAATTATAGTCGGGTAATAACAGTTTTTCCCATGCAGGTACGGGCATGCCCAGCCATTTTCGGTAAGTGGAAGTCCCATAGTCCAAATACTTTTGAGTTCAACTGAGAAGTTTGCGGTCATGAACCTAACTTCCAGGGTGGCAGTCAAACACCGCTAGCAGTGATTTAGCTGAAAATCTGATGAAAATGGTTTCATAGTGTTGTCATATTACAAGTGTAGTGAGTGTAGCGTTGTATCCTGCAGCATTACACAACAGGAGGAAATGATGCACCGTTCAAAATAGACGTTTTTATCTCAGATGACTCGGGCCGTGGGACTCAGAAATGACTTCCTGGACTCCAGATAAATATTTCCTGCATTTACCAGTGTTTATGCTCCTCTGGTAATGTGCTGTGTTATTTTTGCTTTCACGTCTCTTTCTCAGCCATAGTCATCCATTTGTGCCCAATGTATGGCACTTTGCTGACGTTTCTCCATGAACAATTAAATGTAAATGACGTAAGTTTCAGTTCTCGTGTTCCATACAGGCTGAAGAAGCTAGTTCTATATATAGCAGGGGGCTTTAAAATCAACCTCATCCTCTCATCATTCATGATATAATTAGGGCATGCTGTCACCTAGCTGAAACATAAGAATGTATCATTGGAAGTAAGAGGAGGACACACATTACATCATGCCCAACTCCAATTCCATAACCTGGGAATAGGCAATGAAGTAGCAGATTTACACCTCTGTTGAGGAAAGGCCTTGTTGTGTGTGTGTGTGTGTGTGTGTGTGTGTGTGTGTGTGTGTGTGTGTGTGTGTGTGCTTGTTAAAGTCCTTAAAGGAATGAGGATAACCATTATCTGTTATGACTGGTTTTCCTTTTGAGAGAGAGAGAGAGAGAGAGAGAGAGAGAGAGGGAGAGATAAAATGTGCATGCAGTTTTTTTTAGAGATGTGATCACTATGCAACTGTGTGTGAGTGCAACAATGCTGACTGGTGTAATTGTGGCGAGGTGGTTAGGGGACCACTTATCTGTGGCAGACTATGGAGGAGACGAGGAGACATGGCGAGGACTGCCGGCTGAATCAAGTCACGCGAGGAGATAAACAATGTCTGGCGTTTGTAGTGTCAAAAGGGCAATATGTCAGATGAGAGGCCTAAAACAGGCTCAGCGATGTTCTCCTAATAACAAAGCCTGAACAGAAAGGAAGACGAGGGCAGCCGTAATGTAATGCATGACAGATTTACGGAGACCACGCATGCTAGTTCCATTTTAGTTCCGGTTTTAACAAACTCTTCATCAAGCCGTGCCGACACAACAACGCCATGACATAAAAATGCACGCAGGCTCAAACACTGAGCTTAGCCTATGGCCTCGTGTCTTTGACTGCAGCATCCATTTGGATTAACACTCCCTGAATTGTTCTTACAGACATTTTTGACACCAATTCAGCGCAGCTCATTGGTATTACAGTTTCCCAGACTGTTTTACCCCAGGGCTTTTCTGTATATACTGTAGGTCTTTCTCTTTCTCACATACACACACACACAGAAGAAAGCTTATCTTCACCATCGGCTGTGAAATACTGGGAGCCCGGGTCCGCTGCTTTCAGAGCGAGACCCGTCTGTCTGAGAGAGAGAGAGAGAGAGAGAGAGAGAGAGCGCCTTTGTGATATCAGACCCTGAGACAGAAAGAGCTGTCGAGGGTTTGCCAGGATTAATGGACATTAGCACATGAAGTCATGAAGAGAGCAGGAAACGCCACAGGAAATGCCTAAGAGGGAGTGTAATGCCATCTCTGATCACTGCCCATGTGGCACCCTCATAATGTATGCTGATATGGTGGGAAAGTACTGAGGGCTTTTGTACGTTCAGCGCACAAGCGGGATGATAATGTGCCAAGATGTTTGAGATACTTTTAAAAAAGTAGTTGATTTAAGGCATCAAGGTTTTCATGTGTACTATATCTGGTATGAATCTAATATATGTAATATGGAACGGCATGACCAATTAACATAATTAAAAGTCTATTCAATAATGAATGAGATTCATCAAGATTGGATACGACAGTTCATCTTCGTATCATTGCAAAAAAAAATAGCAGCCATTACAGTACAGTAACAGTCCTATAAATAATTTGATATATATATAATTTAAAATTGCAGCATTTGCTCAAACATGACAAAGCAAAATGTTATGCAAGATATACATACAGTATGATCTTCATATTATCTTCTTATACTTTTTCAAACACAAAAAATTGTCTGTTTTTCTGCCTTATTTAAAAAGGCACTTATGTGTTTTTTGTCCTAATGACCAAATACAAACCACAGTTGTAGTTTAGGAACAAAAATCAACAGGTTACACTGATTTTCTTCAATGTTCTGTGATCTGCAATTTGTTTTTATCATATTCTTAGAAATGATGAAATGTAAGTTACAGAATGTTTTTCTTCATGATCCCCCAGGTGTGTGAAGCCGGGCTCGTCCCCTATGTGTGTATTTCACACTCAGTGGAACAGAGAGATGGAGAGCTGCTATCTGATCAGCACAGGAAGAAACCACCTCGGCTCTGTCATCACCGCCATTGGACCCATTCACAATCCTTAGAAAACACTCCAAGGATACACTTTGTTATTTTACTGAGTTGACCGCTCAGTGATTAACAATGAAAATCTTTTCTCTTCAGCTCAGTAGTTGTGAAAGCCTTGAAATGGTGATGTTGGAGTTAGTGTATTTACTGTATGCAGGCAAGGTGACCAAATAGAAAAACTGCTTTTTAAATCCACTATTTACAGTTTAACCTTCCCTATGTACGAGTATTTTTCATTTATATTTAAAACCGGAGACATTTAATACCTTTGCCATACTTATATAACCAACAATGGTAACAATCTGATTATGTTTGAAATAATGGGGACGGTGGTAAAGTGGCTGTCAGATATTAGATCAGATTAAACTTTAACGATCCCTGTGAAGAAACATGACCTGCGGTGTTATGTAAAAGTCATCAGTGTAAGAGGAGCGCAGACACACCTGTGGGCCGGTGCTCCACTGACTGTTTGATCATCCGTCACTTCAGTGCAGAACATCAGCTTAGAAAACCTGTCTTTTCCACAGATCGCTGTCATTTCCCAGGGGAAAAACGCACCATGTCTGTGTCTCCCTGTCCTCTTTCTTTCCTTACCTATTCCCCTTATGTCATTACCTGGTGCTGAGAGGTGTCCGGCGATGATGATGTCATCTGGGTAACTCATCTGGCTGCAATGAAACGATGATCCAGAGGCCTCATTTGTAGAAATGTTCTCTTACTTGCTGTACAATCATTTCAATTAATATGATGATAAATGAAAGCGCTATCTATATCACTCTTGCCAGGGGAAATTAGAGAAATTAGTTTCAGCTGAGATAAATTTTCGCTCTGATTTCGTCATAAGCACAAAATATATGGGCAAGAACCCTTTAGAAATTAAGGCCATGTTTCCCATGAGAAGTTCTGAATTCTCTCTCTGTCTATTTTCTCTATGTACTTGTTCCACAACATTCTCCTTTCCTCTCCTTTCCTTTTGCTCAGTGGGTTCAATGTCCAGCAGCAGCCTCCACCCTGACCTCTGACCTCAGATCAGCCCTGTATAGATCATTTCAATTCACACCTGGTATGGAAACCTCTCAACCGAGTGCCACTTTCGCGTCTCTTGTGACTGACGCCTCTACATGTTCACTTTAATAAGTAAGTTAGAAGCTGAGTAACACTGTACTCAGTTCTTCACGCTTGCCGCCCCCTCACGACCTTCTTACCTGCTACTCAGTTTCCCAGAAATCTGATCCGCCGCTACTATAGAGACCTCGCCTTTTACTCCAACTCTCATTACCTCGCTCCATCTTTCTCTCCCCTGTCATCTGTTCTTTCCCTGTTGCATTACATATCGCATTTGATTCGGAGGGGAGGACCTCCGCCCAGCCACCCAGCCACCCAACACCGTCACACAAACACACACACACACACACACACTCTGGCTGTCAAGATCTTCTCAGCACCAGGCAAGGTGAGGGGCGGACAGGGGGTCTGCTTTCTTCATCAGCCCCAGCCAGGAGAGAGGGATCAGGGGGGAAGTCTAGGTCACCAACCCCCCGGAGCTTCTGGTTCACCTCAGACAAACTCTGATTTCGTCTGCCACAAAGGGACTAGTGTTTAAAGGTTTAAAAAAGGCCGTTACTATCAAGAAAGTGTGTGAAACCTTTCAGTCTGAAGTGTCTGGTGGCTGACAAAAGTGTTTCTCTAATTTACCCAGCTCTGTCTGCAGCATGTAATCTTATGAATTATTTGCTGTGAGCCTACACTGTTAGAAAAGTATCTAAAAATATTGTAATTGCTTTTGGAGCGGAGAACTGCAGTGCAACCAAGCAGATGTTTGGAGGGAGACTGAAGGTGTTTTGATAGACTAAAGGGCATTGGGGTAGAAATAAAGAATACAGCAACACCAGACAGTGTGCAGACACTTCAGAAGGAAGGAGTCTGTAATTTCATAAATGAAAGTTGTGACAGATGTTTCAGAGCAGCCAGACTGGTGTTTCAAAGGACAACATCATGTTTTGAAACTTATGATATATGATTAAACATCTTGAGATCAAATCAGGACATAGGAAGTGGATATTTTGTGTCGTGGTTGCGAACGGTCTCAGTCTCTCCCTTCAGTGTATTGCCAAATTAACAAAAATTCAGTAGAAGCAGGATGGACTCCCAAGGCTAAAGTTCTGGCTAGAACATTCTAAAAGGAGCCGGGGTGTCACCGGCAGGCTAGCTCCCTCTCCCTCAACACACTTTATAGAGAGCGGACAGATGGAACTAGGCTGTCACTTAGCTAAAGTTAGCCACGCAATTAGTTCACACACTAATTAGCTGTGAGAGGAGCAGAGGCGCACCAGATTTCCCCGGTGTCTAAAACCCCGTTTCCCAGCCTGGATAAGAGTAAATGAGGTCCTGGCAGCGGCAGGAAATGTCCCAAAATAAAAGAGGGAAAACATGGCAGCTGGAATACAAAGAGGTTTATCAGCCAGTGGATGTAAGTGAGGCTGTGATTTAATGATGGGAAGAACCCAGCTCGTGGGAAGGGGAATTTGAGTTCCTCCGTCTCGCACCACAATGACAAATACTTCATATTGCTTAATCACTCATATGTCCAACAATGCCATCACTCTTTGTTGTGCAACCGCCCCAAAACACTCACAGCCGTTCTTAAACATTTTAAACTACAAAAACGGTTTACATTAAACTTTATTGAAGCTTTTCAAGTTTTTACAAGATCTATAAAGTACACCTATGTGCTGCATTATGGTTCAGGTGAGCCAAGATTTTAATTTTACACGATCTCCCTCTCATGCTCCCCTCTCTGCTTGGAGTCAATGTGGTTTCACTTTGGGGGCAGGGGGTTCCTGAAAAGGCCACATTCCCACATGCTCGTAGTGTATGTTAGCGCTGCTAGTCAAGCGTAGCGCTTCACTGTGGGAGGAAAAAAAGAGAAAAGCGAAGGTCCGATGAGTGTTCCTCAATCTGTGTGTGCTTGTGTGCATGTGTGTGTGTGTGTGTGTGTGTGTGTTGAGGTGAAACCACAGGCCCAAGAATGTGGAAGGGAAATAAAACAATTAAAGCTCTGTTAAGGGAGTGCAGGGCTGGCAGGCATCTCCCATCAGGTGCAACGGAGACCCAACAATGGAGCACTCTGGGCCGGCGAGCAGATCAATGTCATATGTATCGTTTATCACGAACAGGGCCAAGCGTTTCACTTGACAGACATTCTGGACACATTAGGCATTCATAATGGGCACGAGTCATGAGGAGGTCAGCTTGATGCGTCCCACCTCGGATTACATCTCCGTCATTTGAATAGGAGACTCCTGTTTTGTGTTCCAAGGTCTTCGATCTAGATCACTTCTGTTTGCAGTGATTTTCCCGGTCGGGTCCACTGGTCAGGTCGCATAGTCAGAAACAGCCCCAGAAACAGCCCCAAGGCCCTGCCTATGCAATAGCATGCAATCAATAGAACTGATACCATAGTATTCGTATGAGTCATTTTGAAATGGGTGCCAATAGGAATATGAATCACATTTTCCACATTCTGGGCCTGTTATTCCAGGCAAACCAGGGCACAGATATCACTCATGGGGAAAATAGTTTAACTTCCCATCTGACACTGACAGCTATAGTTTCCTAAGAAGTAGACTATTGACCAACACACTGTTCTCTCGAACTAGCGGTGGCTTCACATTATTCTCTGGCATCAAATGAAAGCAAGGGAGGTCTCTCTCTCTCTCTTGGAACATCAGCTATTCATACACTTGTACTCCCCTGGAGGGACGGGATCGGGAATCCCGCCCGTTTACCAGAAACAGGAACATCACGGGGAAACAGATCCAGATCTAAGGGCTCAGGGTGGAGCGCTGCCTCGCTTGTTTTTCCTCCACTTTCTTCAGCTAAATCTTCCGTTACTAAAAAGGCATTATCTCTGAGTCATTCTTCTTTCACGTGCGTTTGACATTTTAGGGATTTAGCTGACACTCATATCCGGAATGACTGACAACGGAAAGAGAAATGACAGTTTAAACACAAATACCTCTCGTATTTATAAAACCCCTAAGGTAGAAATGGCCCCATTCTGTCTCTTAGGACGCTTTGGACCCAAGGACACTTTGTTTTTGTTCCATCACCTTCATACATAAAACATCTCTCAAATTGCTTCAATCTGCATATTCATCATTCCATAGATAGAGGATACAGCAACAGTTGGTCCGGGTCCTTGAGCCAAGATTCACTGTATAAAGGCCCACACACACACACTGTAAAAAACACAAATACCACTGGGCTATATCATGTATCCCCCATAAGGAATGTGGATAGATTACATCCAAAGCCCTCTGCCCTTTTGTACTGTCACTAACACAATGCTCTCCTACAGTCAGCTCATTGATGTATTGTTTTTGTATAGGAATATGTTTTTACTATCATCGTCACTTCAAACAGTGACCTTTTGTGGTCTGGTCTGGTTCCCAATTGTCCATGAACAAGACACTGAACCCCTATGTGTTGGATTGGATTGGATATAATATTATCTTGACCTCCTACCCACCTTTAAATTTCTGTGCACAGTCTTGTCCTTCATGTTTTCACAGGTCACTTCGCAGTAAAAGGTAATTTTCTACTATAAACATCTTTTAGATCCCCCTGTCCTGTGTATCTTCACCCTTGACTCACCTTAAATTGCTTCACCCACTTCACACCAGTGTCCATCAACATAAACACACACAACACACACTTTAAGACCCAGACTCCACCATTAACTCCGCATCCCACCCACCCACGACCAACCACACGCTGATCCCTGTGATCCCCCCATGGAGACCCGTGATCATCCCGGCGCAGGGACCCCGTCTTGAACTCCATATCCTGAGGATCGACAACAACGCACCCACAGCACCAGATGGAGACCCATAAATCACAGGCCCATGCTCACCCAGGAGGAGAGTCCATAAATAGGGCCACAGTTCTGAGGAGGGGGGAAACATCACGGTAAGCCCCTGGTCTCCTGAGGGTCCCGAGGGCCTATAGGCAACATGTGAGACATCGGCCCATAACTCTCCCATTCTCTTAGTGACACAGAGCTTTTTTTATGCTCTCATTTACTTTGGAGTAAATCATAGAGGGGGAAACACTGGGATGCACTTCTTCTGTGGCTATGACCACTGGTGATGGTGGGTTGTCTGGAAGCATTCTGCAGAGACAAACCAGATGTCTGGGTGTGTGTGTGCGTGTGTGTGTGTGTGTGTGTGTGAGAGAGAGAGAGAGAGAGAGAGAGAGAGAGAAGGAGATAGAGAGACACAGAGAGGTCAAAGAGGTCATATTATTTCAAAATAATTCTTAGCATTTTTGTACTAGATGACTTAGTTTTATCACACATGCAAATGAAATGACTTCCAGAAAGTGCCAAACGTGAATTGACAACTGACCTGATACTATCTTGATTTGGTAAACTCCACCCATCTGGTGCTCAAAGTAGATAAAAACAACTTAACAAGAATTATTTACTACTGCTGTTTAAACCAGGTCCACTTCGGTCACATAATTTCTGTTTAAACCCCACTTTCATTTTCTTGTCTATTCTTGTCCAGCACTTCCTTGCTGATCGATACAACACCAGTCACATACCACACCTTCCAGCATAAACCATATCCAAATGCCAGACCATGTGAATTGATACATTTAATCCCTCGACTATTGTAAAAAGGGCTCAAGCCCGGTCATAGTCTGAGGGGTCGGGTGGTTGCTGCGAGCGTGTTTCTGTTAAACCCCCATGAGTGAATCTATTTTCTGAGGCACCTCTGACACTCATCTGGACCACAACAATGCCCCCTTTCTCCTCTCCGCCTCACGCTTGGCTGGGCTCCCTGAATACGACCCAGGGCAAGATAATCCATATACCCCCCGAACCCCCCACACAGCGCTCACATACATAGTAACACACACACACACACACATGCACCGATACACATGTTGGCACTTAAATGGTCACACGTGTTGGAGTTCACCAGACTCGAGCATCGCTTGAAGAATTTACAAGCGTGCGCATCCAACAAAGCCCAGGCAAACACCTACATGTCTAATGTATGCACATGCACACAGAGGGACAAAAAACACACACACACACACACATGCAAGAGTGGAGGCAGACAATGCACACAATACACACAGCAGCACCAGGCGTCTCACAGCTTCCACTGGAATACAAATCAAACTGGGAATTACAACATTGCCCCCATGTGGTTATCTGAGGGAGGTAGAAGTAATGCAAAAAAAATTCTGGTAGGCTTGTGTCATGCAAGTTTTATAATGCCTTATAAATGCATTAAAACTTATTATGAAAGTGCTTATAATGCATTATAGATATGGCCTTCACAGTACTGGACACACTGTTTGATTGACAGGTGATCTGTGGGAAGTGCAGTGCAGAAACACCACAGCAATGAGCGCCAAAGATGCTGCTAATATAAAAAAATAAAATGGTGATTTTGCGGATTACAACTTTAAAACAGAGGAGAGAGAGATTAGGAGTGTTTGAACATGTCTTTTGAAATGAGAGGCAATGAGGCCTGACAAAGAGATGAGTCAGAGTTTACTTCACTGTGTGTGAGTGAGGTAATGACAGAGGGTGCACAGCGTGTGGACAGTTTGTGTTAATGTATGCGAATTTGCATGGAATGAGGGTGTTTAATATCCTGCAGTTCCACAGACATATTTCTCAACGAGACACACTTGTTGTTTGTGTCCTCAGCTGTGGAAGGGGGAATAGTAGCCTATGCAGTATTCTAAATAAAGAAAGTGTGTGTGAACAGTAGCTATTTTGTCTGTGAAATACCTCGGCCAAGTCATGTTTGGACAGGCGTCACTTTCCTGCCCAGCAACAGCAGAGGCATCAGTCTGAACATGAATGACCAATGTGTGAATTGAATTCACTTTCAGGTCATTCAATTCAAAATCTAGATTGAAACTGCAATTCACACAATAACCTCAGAGCCTTCATCTTAATAATAACTTTGAATATAATAACCCTGAAAGGACTACACCAAGTTTTTGGGAGATGGCTCGTTGGTCATCTTACCCATGAAGTGATGAGAACATTGACACCAAAATCATCCATGTGTCCCTGGTAGATCATTTGCATCGGTGCACCATGCTAACATTTTAGCACACACTATGCTGATTTATCCAGACTCATACTAGAGACCTCCTGAAAGAGTTTGGCCTTGCAAATATGCTTCAGGTGGGTATGTCTTCAGAGGATCTGGCTTTTAACAATGCTGTTATCACAGGCAGAATCCCCCAAAGCGGAAGGGAAGAAAAGCGCTTCCAGTTGGCTCTGCGGCCTTAAAAAGCTCTTTGTAAAATCAAAGCTGTTTCCCTTCAATTCCTTTCTGACCAAGCTCAAAACATGTCATAGTTTTGCATGCCTCTTCACTAATTGTGCTAATTTCTTTACATTAAGTGTTCAGAGTAGGCCAAAAAGAAGAACAACACTAATATTCCAACTTCTGCTCAAGATCAGACTGTCTGCCAGTGATGATAGTAAGTGACAGAAATCAGCAGCTACTTGTGATTGTGATATGTCTTTTGACACTTTTCAGGAGCTAAGAAAAATATCCTTAATATCAGAATGATTGGTTTTGAATTGGTTTCATGAGTCCTAGTTTCATGAAACGTACTGATCTCATAAATGACCTTGTAAACTTTGAATTCAAGTAAACAAATAATACAATTTGAATTAAAGTTGCAAGGTGTTAAGCTTACAGCAGAGACATTCTCTGTGAAGACAGTGGTTCCCAGAGCAGAGCCCTTAGCACCTTAAAGACTCCATCAACATTCTAAGCTTCCTAAATCTAAACAGTTATAGTTCGATTTACACCACATTACATTAATTATAAATTATAGGTTTTATTCCCAAATGCTATATAACCATTTCGGAAATATACTGTTTCTTTTATTGCAGTGTTTTTAAACCATATAGGATTACATCCTCTAAATCATTACTATTTTGCAAGTAAATAATCAATAGTGAGTTTTACTTTTATCACAACAACCGTTTTGTCACAGTACTTGTCACATTTTCAAATGGTAGACATCACGTTTTGGAGCAATATTCTTCAAAACATCAACTTCCTCCTCTTCTAATTTGGTTTCTGTGTTGACTTGCTGATAAGATGCAGCAGCATCAATGTACAATGTTCAGTCTAAAATAGCAAGACCATGACCAAGCAGTCCTATCATGATCATAGTGAGTGGGTACAGTGGCAGTGAGGTGGGCAGACCCCCTGTGTTCTGGACAGGATCCACGCTCAGCACACAATCTAGCTTATCTTTCGCCTGCATGTTTTAACATCCTGGTGGCGAAGCACAGTAATTTACCACAGTTAGAGGTTAGAAGTCATAACTCATTTTCTCACGTTTCCAATGGACTTGCAGGAAATTGCATCTGCTAATGTTTGTGTTATTATTAAATAGCAGGTCCACCACAAGATTGGTAAGTCCAAATATTTGCAGTTTTTCCTTGAACTTTAATCACTCTTGCTATACCTACTAATATCTCATACTCCTGTGAATGAGAGGGGAGAATTGTCACATTTAATACTACAGGTGCTTTGTACATTTCTTTAGTACCCTTTTTGAACAGCACTTTAATATACATCACTTGTTTTAATTTGCCATTTTTCTCTGTTATATGTTTCTTCTCTAAGGTTGTCACTAAATGAGCTCCATAGTTTATTCATCTAGGTAATTTTATCTTATTGAGATAGTTGATGTGCAAATTACACTAACAAAATATATATGGAAACTTTGTCCTTTCATGTTGTCTAGTTATTAGTGATTAGTGCTTGTCTTTTATTTGGAGGCTTGTTGCATTGCAAATATTGCTAGAAAATGAGCTGTAAAGTCAGTCAGGCTAAACAACTGGCAAACGTTATTGAAGTTATTGAAGCTACTGTTTTGCTCAGCTTTACATCTGTAAAGCAACAAGGACAAACATAAGTTCCCTGGCTTGACAGTCTTGCCTTGTCTTTACATTATTCTTGCCTTGTCTTTACATTATTCTAACATGCAATAACACAGCTATCTCTTCTTTCTCCTAGTTATTTGGGCTATCTTTTAAGATGAACCTTTGCTTTAGTTTGTGCTCATACAAATTCCCCTTCTCTAAAGAAATCACTCCTGCAACTAATTAATTCATCAGTTTCTCTGGTCATAGGCGATCAGTGTGTTTACAATTAGAGACCCGAAAGTCTGTGTTTGTCACAGATGGCTGCTTCTCTTGGCACTCGCCTCACTGGAGCAATTTGTCTTGTTTTGATAAGAGAATGGGGGTGGCGAGGCCGTCACCACTCCAACCCCTTATCTTTAGAGCCATTAAGAGGGTAGGAGCCTTTTGCCAACTCTTCAACATGCTTTTAAACACGTGGATTTTCCTTGTCCATTATTTTACTCTTTTCCCACAAAGTGACTATATCAGAATTGTTAGAATATGCTGGCGTCACACATGTTGCAGAATATGCCCATCAAGATACTATCTCTTCATATGAAATGATACGACTTCTTATCTTCTATGGACAGATGTCAAAACAAATACAAGTTGTTTATAGCAATGCTTCTTGAACATCAGTCCAATTATTTCATATGGCATTGATTATGCTATCCTTAAGGCACTCTGGGCACACCCTTAATGAATGAATATTATGGATTCTGTATGACTCTTACCCTTAACTATTCTCCTATCTTCATCTCCACTCTGTTTGTTAAAGGTCACACTTTGCACTTTTGACAAGGATACACAAATACCTCTAACAGGTAAATTAGTGTAGTTATATTTCATCTATAAGTTATACTTTTTGATTAAATATAATTCTACAGGTGAATATGTTTCTGACTTGAGATATTTTATACTTTAAACCAAACTCTGTCCCATCTCTAGTTAATGGTATGATGCCATGGTATTGCTTCTCAATGGAGCGTCTATTCCCTAAGGAACCAACAGAGGGCGTCCTTTCACAATCTTCTTACAGTAAAAAGCTTCCAATCCAGTTACAGGATAAAGACTGGCAGCGCTTAGCCTACTGTTTGATTCAGTGGAGAATTTATTTTTATTTTTACCCTCAAATTGATTGTCTGAGCTCTTGATATCAGATAGCTTGTAGGCAATTACACATTAGGGACAGACAGTTAAAAAATAAGGTTTATAAATGTTTTGTTGGCAAAATCTACCAGTATTTTGACACAAGGAATCTTGAAGTTTGCAAAAAGATTATTGACCATAAACAAGTCCAGCTCTTTAAGTGTATATATGTTTATAATTTATATAATTTAATAAATGGTGGATTGGAGCTATAATCTAGGATAATTTGATTTGCCATTTTTCAAATCCAACATTAATGATAGTGTAGTTTTAGGTGAATAGTTGGGAGTGGTCTCATTATAGATGGCTACATTGCTGAGGCTGGCTGACTTAGTTTCCCAGTTGTTGTTGTTGTTTTTTTATAGTGGAGTGATATAATATAATAGTGTAGCTACCTCTTCTATAATATAGCCCATTAGCTATTCAAATTGAATGGAAAAACTCACCATATTAGGTACAGTCCACATTATTATCTTTCCCTGCAATCCATCTGCCTTTTGTCTATCACTTGTATTTTGTACAAACCCCCTTTGTTTTCCCAAAGTTGTCCAATGGCAAATGTCCCCTCTGGTATTCATGGTGTAGAAAGGGGCAGTGAAGCTGAGCCATGGAAAGTGCTGGTAAAGAATGCTCTGTATTTGGTGAAATCATCCATTGATGGTGACCAAACACCAACAGCAATCCTTACTTATCACCATTCCAAACTGATGTACTAGCATTCAACTTTATATCTAATCTGATTGTAAAATCAGATGAGCTGAGGTGTTTATATTACAGATGATAGTGATTGTGGAACAGTGCATCATTCGCTCAAAATTATAGGAATAGGATTCAGTTAATTTTCTCTCTACTTGTGTTTATGATAGCAGCTAGTGACTAAGGACAATGAATAAAATCTAATGCTGCTCTTAGATGAGTCTCACTGCAACAGTACTGTACTGTGCATCGACTGTACCTCCTCAAAATAGCCGTGTCTTAAAGTGGCTGGTGCTACTGTAATTCCTCAACACATTCCCAGATACAAGAGGAATTTATCCCAAACAGACAGTGAGAAGCCAGCTGTGGAATATAGAGCTATTCATCGATCAACACCTGAGGTAGTGGGACGGAGAGACAGAGGGGGGGAGAAAGAGAAAGAGAGAATATAAGAGAGAGAGTATACTGTCAAGTCCTGTGAGTGTCAAGGCCACCCACAGGTGAGTTCAAGGAGACGGGGTTAATCTGTTGCTCAGACAGCCATGGCAGTGAATAGGTTGGGAGCACGTAATCTGATGTCCCGCCTGCCACTCACCCTAACCAGCAACGGTCTGGAGTTGCTCGGGATAGCTGCCCTAACTGGATTACAGGACAGCACATGTCAGTGAAAGGGTGGCTGGACACGCACGCACACCTACACACACACACACACACACACACACACACACACATGCACACACAAGCAGAGATTAGTCAGAAGTGCATTTTTTTCAACCCCTGCAAGGAGCTTAAACTCCTTACAGGTTGACTGAGACGAAAGGTGGCGGAGCGTCTCTATATTTTTGACATCTCTCGCCCTTTCTCTGCCTTTTCAGTCACTATTCGACTTCTCTCTACCATTTGACCTTTGACATCTGTTGGCTACCAGCTAAACCTTCCCGGTATCTGTTTTACAGAAGTGTGACTCGAGTATCAGGCGGCTAGGAGCAGCTACTTCAGGAGGATGGAATCAGACGCGCAGGCTCCAGGGTCGGACACCCAGCTCCCGGAGGGCTCCGACGCCCGGGCCAGGAGTCCGGGGGCGTCCGGGTTCGAGGTCACCGCCGACCGCCTGGAGCAGCTGATGAAGAGCATGGAGGTGCTGCTGTCGGACGTGGAGCAGCTGCGGAGCCACTGCAGCCACCAGGCCACCGAGCTCATGCGCACGGCGGTGGAGCTGAGGCAGCAGCAGGAGGAGCTGAAGGAGAGCTACACGGAGCTGACCCGTGACATGCAGGAGGTCATGGATACCATGGAGGACCTGTTCAGCACCAAGAGTGCCTTCGACACCAAGGAGAAGCAGGCGCAGAAACTGAACCGGCAGCTCTGAGGGGCAGAACGTGACTGGGACAGGCTGTGACAAACTGCTCGTCATTGTGGGGAAAACCAAGACTGTGGGGGTGGGGTTTGTGGATTTGGGATGTGTGAGTCTGCATTTGGGTATGGAAGGGGGAGGTAGAGGTTGTGGATTGGATTTTCATGGCTTCGAAACTATGCTTTAATGAGATTCCTGAATTGTATTATATTGTCGTTGTCAGGTGAAAACCTTATAACTCCAGTCTTGGTGATTTTCAGTGTTTTAACTCCAGTTGAAGGATCACATGCTATATGGACTGGGAAAATTCTACATTCTACATTCAAAACCAATTAAATGAACTCAAAAATGCATGGCCATCAAGCTAAAAACAAAACTGTTCTTTTGGAGATACAAGGTTTTCACTATAGACTTCTGCTGTGCAAATGGTTATTTTAGGGCTGCATCAGACACCATTCACTGATAAGGAGTTTGTAAAAGCATGTGTGATTCTGTGTCATTGCACTCAGTCCAGTATGCCACACTGTCTCCTTTGGGTCAAAGGGGACACTCATCCACATCACCAAAGTGAGAGGGGACGTCTATACAGTGAATATAAATCACTGCACTCACCACAGGTGAGGACCATGCAGAGGTCCAACACCGTGCCATGTGTCAACAAATGATTTAGGAACGTTTCTGCACCCAACCACTATCTTTTTGTCTTCCTCTCACTCAGTCACTTTGTGTTGATAGATTAAAGTATATGTTTCAGTCTTGTCAGCCTGGGTGTCTCCTCCAGCCCGTCCTCTGGTGAAGTCCTGGCATGGGAGTGTCGCTCCCCCCTGGTGGCTGGTGGTACACCCCTCATATTCTCTCCCCGCTGGGGCAACGCTCCACTGTGATTTCTCTCTAAAATAAACCTAAATAGCCCCCTGACGCCATGCACCTCCCACCAGCTCCTGTGCTGTGATTTATCGGTGTATATTTAGTGGTTATGGGACGTGCGAAAGGAACATTCAGTGGTCCGCATCCTGAACCAATATCAACCCACGGGAAACTTTAGGATCTCTTTTTAACCTGGATACTACATCATTATCGTCTATATCTTCTTGTGCTTTTATGTATATTATGGTATTACGGCAATTTCTGTATAAAATAATTAAATTATGTCTGCTCTAATATCCTCTTTCTCTTCTTCTGTATTTTGCAATGAGAAAATCCAATGATTATGTTCTTTTTCTTGCCCAAGGACACCAGTATTATATGTTTTAAATTTTGTCTTACAACTGAAACACAGAGTACTGGTAATTTGCCCTAATCAGACTTATATGTGCCATTCAACAAAATAAACAGATGAACAGACTTTATCCAGAACTAGTAAAACAAAAGCAATCTTCTGACAAGTTTCCCTCCAAGTGTTAAAAATAGAAGGGAGTAATCACAGCCAAACAGTCAAAATCCCTCTGGGGAAAAAAAAAGCCTGTGTCTTCTATGCTTGAAACCCGACACCTATGGGCTGTGGTGTTGGCGAGCAGAGAGGGTGAGAAGATAGAAAGCTGGGTGTCAGTGCCATACCTTCTCTCTTGAGGTGCGCTTCGCTCTGGACTACTGGTCATCCAACTGGATTTCACCCACTAGGGATTCAATTCAATAAGGTAAGAGACAATACCCATCTGCTGCAATTTATTATCCTTTTTTGGGGGGAGAATGTGATCTACAATTACCTGTTCCATCTATCAAGGAGAAGAAATTGATTTACACATTTAATGTTTTGATTAAAATTTAGCAAAAAAATAATCAGGGGTATCTGTGAAATTAGGCAAATGTACATACTGGTGCACATAAATGTAATTAATGGACTAATTATATCCACAGTGAGTACTTGCATGAAAAGTTGATAATATTATTTAGTTACTGTCTTCATCAGTTGTCCTGCAGAGGCTCCTGGTGGACATGAACATCCTGCAGGTCCTGGCTCTCCTACAGCTGCTGGCTGTACCTGCATTCACTGTGAGTCTCACTTCATACAACGCCATTTATGTTACTTCAACAAAGAAAACAATTCAACATGTCATTTTGATACAGAAATGCACCAGGAGCGATGCGTTCACATGTCACAGAGCGGCTTTATGTAAATGTTATGCAACGTTCAGGGACTGCTTTGTGGTTAAATGTTCCCGCTTCTATTCTGGTGTGTCTCGTCTGCTCTTAGTATGTGTTAGTGGTTCGAGGCGGGCTATGGTATGGCGTGTACTAGTACTGTGTGTTCCAGCTTGTACTTTTCTTGTTTGTTTTCCAGCTAACGCGGCCCAGCCATGACTACTGGGGAGAGTTTGGAGCCTATGGGCCATGCAGCCGCACCTGTGGCACAGGAGTGGCAATGAGGACCAGGAAATGTATTACATCAAGGTAAGACAGGGAGACATACTAATTTATTTATTGAGCATGATGTTTGCTTTTATTTGCTTGTTAAAGCACTTTGTGAACCCTGTTTTTAAAAAAGTGCTATACAAATAAAGTGTATTATTTTCATTTTATTCATATTTTTAATCGACCGATGTATGACTTCCATTATTATTTCTACCACTGGTGTTTCTTTTGTTACTACAATGATATCACTGATGTCATCAAATGCTTAGTAATGTAAATGTCTTTTACCAGGCCAATAAAGCCCAATGCATTTAACTGAACTGAATTGAATTAAATTGTATGGAACTGAATTGAGAGAAGAGAGGGAGAGAAATAAACATATTTGGCTTACATTTCTGATTCTTTCCTCTCTCCTGCAGGACAGATGGAGGACATAACTGCCCAGGATCCTCCAAGTCCTTCCGCACCTGTAATACACAGGTAATCATGCTTACACTCATTTCTCTCTCACACACGAACACAATTATACGCACATGCGATCTTTACGTGTGTGCATATATACGTACGTATGGTACATATGGTAATAATCTAAAATCTTGCTCAATAGGAATGTCCAGTAGGAGCCAGGGACTTCAGAGAGGAGCAGTGCTCCCAGTATGACAGAGCAGACTTCCAGAGCAAAAGCTACACATGGTTGCCTTTCTATGGAGGTAAAAGGTTTACTAGGTGCATCCAGATTATGTGGATCTGGGTGAAAATTGCTCTTGGTGTTTGTTTAAACCCGCTTGGAGTAGCAGATGTGTGGGGTTTACCATCAAGGCAAGTTGTCAATCATAGAAAAGTAAATTTAACTGAGTTTCAGTTAATCAGTCAATCATTGTCTTATCTTTCTCATTGCATTGTCCTATATGGCAAACCCCATCCATCTTTGTGACTGTTACAGCTTTTATATCCTATGCATGGCAGGATTTTTACAGATGTGTCTGTCTGTTCTGTAGCATCCAATCCATGTGAGCTGAACTGCGTCCCCAGAGGAGAGAACTTCCACTACAGACACAGACCTACAGTGGTGGATGGGACACCGTGCTATGTGGGCCGCAGTGACATCTGTGTGGATGGTGTCTGCAGGGTACGAACAAAACTTTATTTTAACCTTTATTTATCTAGGGAAAGCTCACTCAGCATGCATGCACTTTTTATGGTTCACACCACCTGTATTTATTTGGGTTTGTTTTGTGTGTTTTCCAGTAAATTGGACCCGATGACTATACTTTTCATTTGTCCCTTCCCAGCTACTGATCCATGGAGAGTTCCCAGGCTTGGATGATGACGTGAACTCTGTACACTCCGGTATTCCTGTTGCTGTTGCTCCCCACCCGAGGGAGACGCGCACATACATCTACAGGACCGGCGTCTACGCCGAGTGCTCTGCCACTTGTAACGGAGGCATGCAGTACCGCAGTGTGGAGTGCTTGGTCCAGGACCCGGCGGCCCCCCGTGTGGTGGACGAGTCCTACTGCATTACCCAGCGCCTGCAGAGGCCAGCGAGCCAGCAGGCCTGCAACATGCATCCATGTGTCGCTGAATACAGCGTGTCCAGCTTCAGTGTGGTCAGTACCTTACAGCAGAGGAATCCCAAACTTTAATTTTGAGACATAAGTATAATTGTTACTGTTTAAAAATGCTACACCTAGCAACCTTAATTCATTATATTCTCTGGTGACTCAAATACGGAATATTTTCTCCCTTGGTGATGGTCAGTGTTCGGTGACTTGCGGGGAAGGCCAGCAGACGAGGGAGGTGTTCTGCGTGGGCTCTGGAGGAGAGCGTCTGGCTGATCACGCCTGTAGCGGACTGGCTCGACCCCCTGCTGCCCAGGCCTGCCGCCGGCCCGCCTGCCACACACACATCACCTGGCATGTGACCGACTATGGACTGGTAAGTGATGGGAAAAGAGAGTGACTGAGAGTGTACTGAAGCTTTTTATCTCCTCGTTCTTTACTTATTTCCCCCTGTTTCACCTCATAATGATCTCTCCCCTTGTCTCTCTGCAGTGCACTAGGAGCTGTGGTGGCGGGGTGAGGGAGAGGAGGGTGGGCTGTTTCGACATAGATCTGAACCCCTATGCGGAGGCCAGGTGTGGAGCCAGTGGCAGACCCACTACCGTGGAGACGTGCAACTCACAGCCCTGCCCCGGAGCACAAAGTGAGCCAAATCCTACTCTGCCACACACTCTTTTTGCTTTAGTGTATGTTCTATTTACTCAATGTTGTCTCTCTTTAGTGGTCCCAAGTGTGCAGGACCCCAGATCACACGAAAGCACCATGAGAGGATTTGTGCCCTATGTTCCAGGAGAGTCTGCAGGTATGTATGTTTTTGTTTCAGTGATGTTATTCTCTTTTGTATGTTTGAACATGGAAATGTGAACACAGGTTTCTATGTGTGTGTGCTTAAAAGACAGAGTAGTAGTAAAAAAGATGAGCAAGGAATCTGAAAACTGAATGTACAGGCAGTTCTACAAGATCACCCAAACAAGCCAGTTTTGAATGAATGTGTCCTCAGGCATTGAACAAAAACTACCTTCATGGTCTAATTTTCCCTGTCTAGACCGTGATTATACTGCTTTCTCACTGGTTTCATTCACAAACACAAAGCTCAAACTGTTTCTTTTACTACCTTACTACCAAAGGCCATATTTAGATCCTAAAATAAATTACACAGCTACTACCAAATATAATCCCAAATGCCTACAAATAAAGATAAACCTATATTTTGCACAGGTATGTACTGTAGCAGTATATATGTATGTTTAACCATGTCTGTATCTCTGTTTACTCAATTTAGACCCCAGGCCACACTCAAACATTGCCTATGATCCCTACGCCTCAGTAGTTGGCCCTTACTGTGCACAGTCCTACTATGGCTGCTGTCCTGATGGCCACACCTCCGCCACCGGGCCCAGGAACGAGGGCTGCACCCAAAGCGACTGTGTTCGCAGCAGGTAAGACTGCTTCCCGTTCCCCCTCCTCCTAACCAGCGTCTGACATGTTTGTTTCCCATGCTGAAAAGTCTCTCTCCCTTAGATTCGGCTGTTGTTTGGATGGAGTGACTTCAGCTCAAGGGTTTGGAAGGGCAGGATGTCCCGAGTACCAGACAACCGTAGTAAGAATTGCATTCTTCTTCTTTCGTCAAAATTATTACTGTTCTTTTCCCATTAGACTTTACATCTCTCTTGACCTTTTTCCCTCCCCAGACAGGTCGCTAGCATTTGTGTCCACCACCTAGAGTGGATTCCACAATCCATCAGTCATCATCATTATTTTGAATGGATTTTTAGAATAGAACAGAACAAAATGGTGGCTGCTTGCCTGCCATCAAGTAGCTTGTAGGGTAAACAAACTTACCAGCTATACTTGCTAATTTCCTAATCTGTCTTTTCCCTGTCTCTCTATCTCTCTCTCTCTCTCTCTCTCTCTCTCTCTCTCAGCAGCACCCACCCACCCCTGTCCGTCGTCCCACTGGTAATGTGTGCTCCCTGCCACGTGACGAGGGGCCCTGTGATACCTGGAAGGTCCGGGTCTACTATGATTCAGGCAATGGCAAATGTACTGAGTTCTGGTACGGAAGTTGCCAGGGCAACGGCAATAATTTTGCGTCCCTGGAGGCGTGCCAGAGAGAGTGTGGCGGTGTGGTGAGGGAGGCCCCACGTGTAACCCCACGAGCGACTGCGAGGAGGGCGACAACCAGGGGCGTCCTGAGGGCGAGGGCATAATACCTAATACCTCCTATACATGGGATGAACCAGAATGCCCTCTCTTTGAAACGTATTACATGACATCTGTACACACACACACATGCAAGTGCACACATAAACACTCACACACATACACACACACACACAGATGAGATAAGATAATAACAGATAAATATAATAAAATTTACCATATCCACCCCTACATTTAAACACCTGACTATATTAAAAAGAATAAACCTGCCCTTCAAAGTATACTTTCTTCCATTTTTTCTGACAAGATCCCTGCTCTTTTATCTGTATTTTATTGCTTTTATTGTCTGTGTAGCTCAATGTATACATTTGTGTATGTTGCCTTTTTGGTCAGGACTCACTCACAAAAAATAAAGTTCATCTCAATGTGACTGCCCCGGTTAAATAAAAATGATTCAATAAAGTGTCTGTACTGATGGACAAAGGAGTAAGTGTGTGATGGAAACTAAAGCTTAAAATCACAATAAGTGGAGTAACCTTGAGAAAAAACAGACTGGTATGTGTTTTGTCTCTGCTCTTGAAATGTTCCCATGCAGAGTCCTGAGGAGCTGCCACTTAACTTAATCTGATAATGACGGCTGCTTCTTATTCAAACTTTTTTCTGATTTTACAAAAAAAAAAAAACATGTTGTGAAAATTAAAAAGAAGAGATTCGTTTTGTTGGTATTAAACACAGAATTTAAGGACTTTTATTTTGGGTGACAAGCCTTTATTTTGAAATACACTTGACTTTCCAACCGGAAGGACACTCTACTTAATTTCCGTTGTGTTTTTTGGTAAAACAGCTGCTTCGCACGGGGAATTGAAAGACGATAAACTACATTTAAACGCAGTTTTGCATTTCAAACGAATAGTCAAAGTCTGCGGTCAGCGCAAACATGGTGAGTGTGGTTTTGTTTCACGTTCCAGTAAGTAAAACGTTGCTATATCTTGTTAAATGCTACTGCTAAGCTAACATAGCTAAGCTAACTAGCTACGAGGCTAACAGTTACTGTGTCAAAGCAATATTTTGACCCATTTCTTCTGCTGCCATGAACATCTAACTCAGTTAAACAGCACATTTGATCAGGCTGATACAAGTGGTCTGATCATAATCCATTCATTTTCTTTCTGTTGAGTCGGGTTATATCATAGTTAAACTAGGCAGCATTTTTGCAGCAATTAATTTCAGTCAAAAATATCTCTGTTGCTAAATAGCTCCTTTGTGAAATACAACAAAGTTATGTGGCGAGGGCTACCGATACTGCTGTGTACTAGAGCAAGGCACATGTCTGCTTGTACTATCAGGTGAAGTGGTGAGATTTTGTCTAGTCTGAGAAACAAAGAACATACAGTAACACGGGTATTGCTGATTATTGTGTTACAGTCGCACACAATTTTGCTTGTCCAGCCAACCAAGAGACCTGAGGGCCGCACATATGCTGACTATGAGTCAGTGAATGAATGCATGGAAGGTGAGTCCTCTGCTGTTTAAAAAAAAAAAAAGGTTATTCACCAGTAAATTCACCTCATTGCTATTCTGGCTTCACCTGTGGTTTAATTGATTTCTCATTTCTCAACATTTTACTTGCATATTTAGCTTATTGGTTATTTGGTTGACACCTTTATTTGTATTACTATAAAACTATGCTCTCTCTTCTTAGTATATAAACAACTTATTGTTCTAACAGTATTCCTCAATGAGGCTTTGGGCCATGCTCATTTTTAATCTACATCATTTCATTTAGCTTTAACAACACAGTAAGGGTTCACTGTCATCTACATGACATTACTTGTAGGGCAATCTCACACTCAAACACTCATTAACTCTCAAATCAAACATGGTTGGGCAAGACTTTATAATTTGGAATATGTGTGAGATAATGTATAAATGTTTATTTTATGTACATAGTATATGTATAAAAAAGTATAAACATGTCTATTCTTATGTATACATAAGTGCATGCATATATCAGAATTGTTTTAGTTTTGGAATTACTCAGTTATTGGATAGTACCTATATTGTGGAAATGTGACAGGAAAGACGCGATAAAATACATAACATGCACAGTATATCATTAACTGGGTCCTTTTATAACAGATACTCAGCACAACACCTCATTTTGGCTTTTTGATTTTTGTCATGTAGCTATTTTCTGTCAGTACATACTGTTAGAAATGGTTTCCCCTCTATGCACCTCTCTTCCAGGTGTTTGCAAGATGTATGAAGAGCATCTGAAGAGGATGAATCCAAACAGTCCCTCCATCACTTACGACATCAGTCAGTTGTTTGATTTTATTGACGACTTGGCAGACCTGAGCTGTCTTGTGTAAGTATGATTTTGACAATAAACTGCTAAGGGTTCATCTGTTGAAAAAGAATCATGTATTGGGTATGTATGTTGATCAATTCCAGTAAATATGCCATTTTCTTTCCATCCAGGTACAGGGCTGACACCCAAACATACCAGCCGTACAACAAAGACTGGATCAAGGAGAAGATCTATGTCTTGCTGCGGCGTCAGGCTCAGCAGGCTGGGAAGTAAGAGGGAGAGGAAGAGGTTGTCCCTGCTACACAGACCTAGGAGCAGTTTACCCTGCACTAATTAAAATTGGTAACAACTTCATGGTAAATTTCCCAAGCATCTTATAGATCTGTGCATAGGGACAACATTGTCAGATCGATCGGGGGGAGGGTTTTCAAATTTTCAGTACATTTGGGAAAGGAGGGGGTTTCATAAATGGGTACAAATTAAAAATTATGGGCTTTATATGGTAACTGATTGAGCTGAGCTTGGCAGCATACATTAGTTTGTAATTTGTTACAGTCTATGCTGAGGATGGGGCTAATTGCTGCAAGGACTAACTTATTGGTGAAGAGCGATCTCTGTTGGGAGAAATTCTCCACAGGATGGATAAAAACAGACTTTTTTTGTTAGACAAATCCTAATTTCTTTAATGTATTTTCAGTTCCTATAAGAGTTATGTGAATTTTTTTTTTATATATACCTTTACTGGACGGTTGGATTTGAACATGCAGTTGTTGATTTCTGTTGAATGATGGCGATTTATTCCTTTTTAAACAAGGTGAATGTCTACAGACTGATTGGTTAATTTCAGTGATCCCAGAAGATTTATTTTCCACATTGCATCTGTTACTATACCATCATTAGATATGTGAAATGGCATTTTTGTAAACTTTTTAATGGTTTTTGCCTGACATCTTATTTCAATGTTATCCCTGTTACTTCTGTTTAGTGTATTTTCTTTTCATTTAAACAAATAAACTATTGTTTTGTGACTGGTCTCCACTGCTTCATCCTTGAATACACAGACAACAACGAGGGGCCAAAGACCAAAGAATCTTAGGACCGAAATATGTGTGCTTTCTGGTCTGACTACCAGTTGAATGCAGTTGAATGGGATGCTGATGTAAAGGTGTTGGACAGAATACCGGTGATGGATGCAGCCATCCAGCTGGACATTATATGTTGGTGTTGGACTTCACAGCAAGCCGGAGCTACTCACCACCTCTTCAAAGCACATTGTTGCCTGTACTGTTTCTTTAAATGTGGCGGGCTGCCCTGTTGTTGCTGTGCTGGAAACCCCGTACTGACTCTGAAGGGACCCAAGATGGCTGAATACTCACGGGGGGGCAGTTAGCAATTATCTAAGCAAGACGTCGGGAATGAATGGCAAATAGCATTGTAATGTAAAGGGTAACCTTGACGGAACTACACGACTACAGTTTGTTTATTTGCATATTTTGGGAATGCACGGATACCAGTAAGGAGAGACTGGTCTCTCCGCGGCCCCGAGCCAGAACATGGCGGAACACTTGGGGACGAAATAGCAGCTAACGTTAGCCAGCTAGCGTATTATTGAGACACACAATTAGAAACGTTGGTCTAGGGCAAAACACGGACTTTGCGGTCCGCAAACATGAAACAATGTTATCGGTGTATGACCCTCGTCTCTTTCTTGTGAATTGTTGTTTAGCGTTGAATATGTTCCGCGTAGGCAGTTAGCGTACTAGCTAGCTAGTCAACTCGCTAGGTTTGCTAGCTAACGTAACTGGCTAACGTTGCGAGCTAGCGTAAAACTGTAACGTTACCGATAAGCAGACAGACAGTACCTGGAACCAGTGAACATAACCAGGCGGACTTATTCTGAATGTTCCCCTTTCAACTATCTGTAAAGACTGGGTAATGTTAGTCGGCTCTCCTTTTGTCGATTAATAAGCTAGCTAACGTCAGTGTCCTCCGCATTATGAATTAAGCTAGTGCTCGCTTGCTATAATGTTCAATAAGCTGATTTCGGTGGCGCGTTGCCTGTAGCCTGGGCGAGATAAGTTTTGAGGGACCTTGTCAGGATCATCAGATATTGTAGTTTTAACCACATAATAGATCTGGATACCCGTATGGTTCTACTTTTGAGCTGCTTCAAGTAACAGTTGGCCTGGTTGACCCTTAACGTAACGTACACCAGAACCGCATTGTAGTGGACAGGTGTAACAAGTGAATTGAAGTTGTCGCGGTACTAGGTGAAGTAGCCAGCCTGTAAACGCAAGGCTAAGGCCCGGGAGGGAAAAGCCGGTTACAACCACCTGCCAGGATGACGGACACTCGTCGCCGAGTTAAAGTTTATACCCTCAATGAGGACAGACAGTGGGACGACCGTGGGACCGGGCACGTCTCCTCGGGCTATGTGGAGCGATTGAAAGGCACGTCTCTACTGGTGCGAGCGGAGAGTGATGGTAAGTTAAAAGGAACAATATTCCCACATAATTGCTGTATTCAGGTTTTTACATTTCCCCAATAAGGTCTCTCCTAGTGTGTGTTCATTCGCCACTGACTTCTACAGCCACATATAAGAAGTTTGTACCGACCACAAATCTGTTAAGTCTTAGCGATGTACAGCTCCATTGAGACTGGATGAGGTAACTGTGAGAGCAGCTAGAGAGATATTGGTACATTTTCTGGTTTTGAGCAGTAATCACAGCAATGTAGCATATTTTGACAGAATGAATTCAGTCTCCTAGTCATTGTTAATGAAGTAGCTCCAGATTACTTCTTTAAGATAACACAAATGAGAGACTTTCTGTGGTTTCTAGTTCTGGTAGAGTTTATCAACACCGGCCAGAGAAATATCAAATTGGAAATTTTAATTGAGTATTATTCTCATTTGAGTCAACTTGTAGTTACTAGCCAATGCATCAGTAGCTCAGTAAGTAGTAGCCTAAATGTCAACAATGCCTGTCACACTTGCATAGCTGAGCAGCGGCCTCAGCTGGAAACATACACATACACCCTCACCGGTGTGCAGCAACAAATCTAACATACTCTCCTCATAAATATTAATTATTTAGGCCATAGCACTTTGTCCAAACTGGCTTAACTTCCACAACATCCATAGCCCTTCATAGGCTTGAGATGTGCAGCTAAATTTCTAACTACTCTCACTTTGCATTCAGCTCCTCTGCAACTTGATTTAGTGTCTTTATGAGAGTACATCGCCAACTATGTTTGAGGATGCCTTTGTTTGTCACTCTGCAGGTTCCCTACTGCTGGAGTCCAAAATCAACCCAAACACAGCCTACCAGAAACAACAGGTCAGTTCAAAGCATGCTGCAGTATATGTAGAGCATGGATTTGCTTCTTGTCTATTGATTGTAAATTGGTTGTGTTTGTTTGTTTTTTTCTACAGGACACATTGATAGTATGGTCAGAGGCTGAGAATTATGATCTGGCACTCAGCTTCCAGGAGAAGGCCGGCTGTGATGAAATCTGGGAGAAAATATGCCAGGTAACTGGACTTCTCTTTATGTGTGGGTGTGTGTTTGTCCAGCCGCCCATCTGTGCATGCGTTTGCTATCAAATGCATTTGGGTGTTCTTTTTTTTCGTTTTTGTAACTAGTCACTTCGTACATCACTCGCTCATGTATTTGTCTTGTTGGTCAGGTGCAGGGCAAAGACCCATCAGTGGACATCACCCAGGACGTGGTGGACGAGTCTGAGGAGGAGCGCTTTGACGACATGTCGTCACCGGGCCTGGAGCTGCCACCATGCGAGCTGAACCGCCTGGAGGACCTGGCCGAGCTAGTGGCGTCTTCACTCCCGTCGCCACTGCGGCGCGAGAAGCTGGCGCTGGCCGTGGAGAATGAGGGCTACATCCGCAAGCTCCTGGAGCTGTTCCGCGTGTGCGAGGATCTGGAGAACCGAGAGGGACTGCACCACCTTTACGAAATCGTTAAGGGCATCTTCCTGCTCAATCGTACCGCACTCTTTGAGGTCATGTTCTCCGAGGAGTGCATCATGGACGTCATTGGCTGTCTGGAGTTTGACCCCGCACTCCCGCAGCCGCGGCGCCACCGGGAGTTCCTCACTAAGACAGCCCGATTTAAGGAGGTGATCCCCATCTCTGACCCGGAGCTGCGTCAGAAAATCCACCAGACGTACCGGGTGCAGTACATCCAGGACATGGTGCTGCCCACGCCCTCTGTGTTTGAGGAAAACATGCTGTCCACCCTGCACTCCTTCATCTTCTTCAACAAGGTGGAGATTGTCGGCATGCTACAGGTGAGATGGACAGATATGTACATATACACACCTCACACAAGATGACGGTGTATTAGTCCAGGTTGTGTTTTAAAAAAAATAAAACCTATGTGTTCAGCTGCTTGCAATTCTTTGCATTTTCAATTTTCTACATTTGAGTAATTGTAGTGGCAGCCCAATAACAAAACAAATGTAAATAGGCCCAATACAAACAAGTGTTGTGGATATAAACAAATATTTCATGAAGTAGAAATACATACCCAGAGAATATTTTTTAGAATGGTGTTTATGCAATGTGGACTGGAAATTACAGTAATTGTAGGATTGTGCGAAGGTTTTATTTTTGGCTGATTGTGCTTTACTCTGAGTTCGTCTGCTAGTCTTTTATGGTCATGTGACCTTTGTTTTTGTACTGTGTCAACTCAGCAGTGTTTATGTATGGCCGTCTCCATGGAGATGGAGGAGTGTTGTGTAAATCAGTTATGCTGTGCTAGAGGAAAACTGAAACTGGCATGCTGTTGACTCTGGTACACTGCGCTATGTGAAGTTCTGAAGTCAAACACCACTGATATGAGCTGCTTCATTCCTCTTCCTCATGAGGTAGCCTTAGCAAACCATGACTCAAACCAGCTGCAGTGTTCCATTCATGTTAAGTAGCAGTTGATATGTTGGGACACAGACATTATTGGCCGATATTGGGTTTTCGGTATGTTACAAAGATAACGCACTAGTAAAATCCACACAAAATAGGATTTATTGCAGTTTTTAGTACTTAAGTTTGTTTTTAAACATTCTCTTTAATTTACACTACACCTTTGAGAACAATTTTAAATGACATAAGAGGAAATGTGTGATTTTTGAATTCTGGTCTGGAATTGGGTCTAGAGAAGTATTATAATAATGAATTATGTTGAGTAATACCAAAATCAGTCATTGGTAGAAATATTGGTGTTAATTTTCTTTCCTGGTTATTGGTATCTGACACAAACATCATTACTGATAGATTTGTGGAATGCACCACTTCATCTGACCCTAGATAAGCGTGAGGGTCAAGGGTAATTTTCCTCATCCTGTTCCTTTGACCGTCTACATCATCCTCACTCCCTCTTCCCTTTTGACGTCAGGATGATGAGAAGTTTCTGACGGACCTCTTTGCACAGCTCACTGATGAGGCCACAGACGACGACAAGAGACATGAACTGGTATGCCAAACCTTCATCAGAGATTGATGATTTGTCAGATAATGCTGTTATTTTCCCCCTTGTATCCAGCCTCATTGAGCTGTCCTTGTTACTTCCTTGTAGGTAAACTTCCTAAAGGAATTCTGTGCATTCTCACAAACATTACAACCTCAAAACAGAGACGCCTTCTTCAAGACGTTGTCAAACATGGGCATTCTTCCTGCACTAGAGGTCATACTGGTGAGTGTAGCCACTCTAACATGCTCCCATGGAAAGATTGTACAGTCGCTGTTAGGCATTAGTTTTTCTATTGCTTTTGCTGATTTTGAAAGTAGGGCTGCACAATGAAAGAATACTGTCTGCATAATTTATCGTTGTTAAAATGTGGTGGGTGGATGTGTGTATTTGATGAGTGTTAATGCTTAGAATTTGCTCTATTTAAAGAAAAGGTTGGCCAGGGATTCCGCACAGGAATGCCCTGTTTAGGAAGAAGACTTCCTCTGACTCAGACTAAGGTCTCTTGCAACTCAGTAGTGATTTTGACAAAAATGTAACCATGCAGCCCTAGTTTAAATGACAGATATGAAGGAGTTTAAGTCATTGGTCTGAAACTACAACTGCACCATGACTGTCATAACTGACATCTGTTTCTCAGGTATTTTCCAGTGCAGTTGTACCCTACTCCCTTTTCTATCATGTTCTAATGAACATTTTTTATTTGTTTTTAATCTTTTTATTTGTCAATGGCATCAATTATTTGATGTTTTATCACCATGCTGATTAATGCAAGAGGACAAATGACAAGAATAATGGTTCTGAAATAATGGGACAAATTAGCAAGGCAAATAAACCAAATTGAACAAAGGTGACTAGCATGTCTCCCCACAGCTAATCATGTTAACATGTAATTGCTCCCATCCCTATTTGTGATTTCTCACCTGTTTTTCACAACTTGCAGCTCCATTTGATTTCATTTTCTGAAAATTTTCTCCTTTCAATATATCGTAATAAATTCATTAGAGAAAAGAATATACAGAAACAGATAAAGCAGATATAACACATAAATAGCACTTTCGGTTGCCTATAAACATGCACATATGTTCAGATATGTATACATATTTTACATATAACACACGCCTTTGCACATACAGATATTTGTGAGTGTAATACCTGCTCCCCCACCCTCCCTCTTCCTGTCCACAACATACCCATAGAAGTACACTGAGAAGAAATTGTATTTGTATTTTTATTTTGTTTTAATATGGTGTGTGTTTATGAAACAGGGGATGGATGATGTGCAGGTGCGTGGGGCAGCCACAGATATCTTCTCCTATCTGGTGGAGTACAACCCCTCCATGGTACGAGAGTTCGTCATGCAGGAGTCTCAGCAGAATGATGACGTGAGTATACAAACCACATCAACTTTTTGGGAATTGTGTGATCTGCCCTCCCATTCATTTACATAATAACTGAAACCATATCTAGAATTTGGTGTAATTTGTCCATGCATCCAATATTCATTATTTTGCTACTGAAATGAAAGAATGACGTGCTGCATTATTGAAGTTGTTTTAGAGAGACAGATGTGCTGTTACTGACGTGTTTGTTTGTTTGTCGGTCTCCAGGACATCCTGCTGATCAACCTGATCATAGAACACATGATCTGTGACACAGACCCAGAGCTCGGTGGAGCGGTGCAGCTGATGGGCCTGCTACGGACTCTGGTGGACCCGGAGAACATGCTGGCTACGGCTAATGTGAGTTTGCATGCTACCCCAACACTCATCCATTCATACTGATAATGACATGACAGTGAGTATCCACTTCTGCTAGGGGTGCACAATAAAAAATTCAGTCAATTAAAATCAATAATCACTACTGCACAATCAGAACATGCTGTATTTTGTTTCTTAAATAAGTGTTTAAAACATTTTCCTGTTCATTGCTTGTGCCAAATCCCAGGCCTATAAATTGCATTTCAAAAATAAAATAAAAGTCTAAAAGATGAAAAATGTGAACGCTGCCTTGACATTTATCGCAATTCATGATATTCAGTTTTTTTATTGTTGCGATATAGTCTTGTTTTTGAACTGGTCATTCTTGAGAAGTACTCGATTGATGGTTTGACTTCATTCCTTTTCAGAAAACTGAGAAGACAGAGTTCCTGAGTTTCTTCTACAAGCACTGCATGCACGTCCTCTCGGCTCCACTATTGGCCAACACCACAGAAGAAAAACCCAGCAAAGGTATGTAATATCTGGGAGGTCTGTGTGCACGTGTGTGGGTTTTGAGAATATAACCTGTACAGTTTATGCACAAATATTTTATGTTTACACACTGTCGCTTACCCTCTTCCTCCTCATAGATGATTTTCAAACGTCCCAGTTGCTGGCATTGATTTTGGAGCTGCTGACATTCTGTGTTGAGCACCACACCTACCACATCAAGAACTACATCATTAATAAGGACATTCTCAGGAGGGTACTGGTGCTCACCGCCTCTCAGCACGCCTTCCTGGCACTATGTGAGTCACACCCAATCCTTAAGAAACCTTTATTTCTCACGGCCTCTCAGCTCAGTTAAAACCGTACTTGCCTTGCATTTTTGAAAGCATACTTCTGATGAAATTTAAGGACTTGTGAGCTCAATATAGCTTCCTTCCTCTCTGTGGCCTCAGGCGCCCTGCGCTTCATGCGAAGGATCATCGGTCTAAAGGATGAATTCTACAATCGCTACATCATGAGGAACTTCCTGTTTGAGCCAGTGGTCAAAGCCTTCCTCAACAACGGCTCGCGCTACAACCTCATGAACTCGGCCATCATTGAGATGTTTGAGTATGTCCGTGTGGTGAGTATTGCCTGCACATTGCCTGTGAAACTGCAAAACGTATGCTCGCTCATGCCAATTTTGGTCCTATTGGCCAGGGGTTAACACTAACGGAGTGGCACCAGAGTTTCACTCGACCTACAGATGAACTTATTTAGGAAAACCAAACACTATTTGCATATCCATTTCGATCATTTTTATAATTTAATAGATCAACAAAACTTGTCAGCATTCCAGAAAATATATCAAACGTGAAAGTGTTAAACCAGAACACTCAGAGGTGAAGATAATTACTAAACAGATTATATCTGTATCATCTTTGTCATCATTTCTTGATTTTTATCTTACCTACCTATTACCTATCTTGTCAATGTATGCATTCTTTTTTCTATCTTTTAAACCCTGTAGTGAACAAATGGCTAAAAAGTAAGCCCCAGCTGCCCTGTTTAGCCCCATTCTAGACAGCTGTCTACAATATCAAATCCTGTTTTGCAACTGACAATTCATAGCTTGCTAGAAGTCTGTGCCACTGCAGCAGGGAGCCAATATACACAACAACATTGGCCTGAGTCGAAGCTTAGCAACTAGCTAGATGGCTAACTTTCAATAGCTGTCAGCTGACTGTTACCTCCATATCAGCACACTGTCAGTCGAGGTAATAGTAGTTGCTCTTACATGTTATGGAAAATGTTTCTACTCGGTTAACTACAAGTAATTCTCTGTTTCTACAACACCTACGTGTCTGTAATCTGAGGCAAATCCCCACACATTGTTTCTTCATCACCTGCTGTGTTGTCGCACCTACGGGAACTTCTCAAGCCATAAATGACCTCTTTCTTTTCACCTCGTATGCCTCTTTAGAGGCAGACGGTTCACCATCAGGCTCTTGCTTGTTTGTGCTTGGCCTGGTTTAGGTGGTTGGAGGAACATAATTCCTCTATTCTGCTTTGCTCCTTGTTGTCTCCTAAATCTTCCGTTTTCTCACATTTTCTCTGTCACTCTTCTCAGAGCTGAGCAGCTTATCAAAGCTCACGCTATACAACTCAAAAGTTTTCAACCAATCACATCTTACACAGTGTGATAGTGGTGATGTACCACTTACTTTAGTGCATACACCACTACACATAGTCACACCTAGAGAACGTACGCCTAAATTCAAAGCAGAGTACTTGTTTCTTTGACCCAGCAGTTGTTGTTTTTTTTGTTGTTGTTTTTTCTCACTTGTCCATTTGGGCAAGTGACAAATATGTACTTGTCCGAATATTTTTTTTCCACTTGTCCCGGACAACGTTTTCATTTTATTGTGGAAGCCCATAGTTTTTTCCCCACTGTTCCCTAGAGTACCTGATTAAAAATGTATTATCATCCAGTCAGTGTCATCCACCTCCGATATGATCCAGTTTGTTTGAATACATATTTGTATAATTGATCAATGTTATGCTGGTTATCTATGGGAAGCTCTCAACCTGAATTGATTCTAATACAGCATTTTGATCGGATTCCATATAAGAATGCATGAATATGTATTATTATTATTATTATTATCTTAGGTTTTATTTGAATTTCAGACTAAATGCTATTTCAGAGGCTTTCCACTCTGCCAAGAAAATAATTCTGGGGGAAACACTGAATACTTGTCATCTTGTGGAATCGGCATTAAAACACATTTTTAAAATTTCGAAAAACAGGCCAAAATTTCGGCTAGCAGCAGCTGCAGTCCGAAAAATGAGTATCAGTATTGTCCTTCAGAAACCCATATAGATCAAACCTTGTTTAAAGTGGTTGATTCATGCTTAACTAGTTTGGTGTGATCTCCCCTCTCCATTTCCCCCTCTCTCCATACTTTATTCTTCCTCATCTTCTGTCTCTGCCTCTGTCCTAAACTCCCATACCTACCTGTCTTCCTCCCTTTCCATACTTTTTCCTTTGTTTTCTCCCATTACTGGGTCTCTACCCCTCCCCCTCCTCTCTCTCCCATTGCCCCCAGGAGGATGTGAAGTCTCTCACAGCTCATATAGTAGAGAACTACTGGAAGGCTCTGGAGGACGTGGATTATGTCCAGACCTTCAAGGGCCTAAAGCTGCGCTACGAACAGCAGCGAGAGAGGCAGGACAACCCCAAACTGGATAGGTGAGAAAGCAGATGCTGCAGCACTTTGTTACACTGTCACTATTTGTGATTGGATGGAGCGAGGTAATTATAGTGTGTGTGTGTGTGTCCCAGGGCAGTAGGTTCCACTGCACCTTGCTAACAAAAAAAGTAAATGGTAGGAACAATAAAGTCAGTGTGACATCCCCATGAGACAACTGGCATGTTAAGCTGGCAAAGTGACCAATATATTATAGCCTATGTATCATAATGTGTTTTTAGCAGTCCAGTGTATTCTGTCACAGTAGCTGGAAAGTTCTGTTTTATCAAGTGACCAATGTGTATTTGTCACATTTTTATGATATGACTATTTTATCTGTATCATTGGAAATTTAGTGGTTATTGAATCTCTTCAGTGTTTTTTTTGCCCATTTTATCCATGTTTTGGGCCAAAATATTCCTCCCTCGATACGTGCCATTTTGGTTTAATCTTCTACTGCCCTGCTGGCTAGAGCTGCTGCCATGGTGACACATTAAACAGAGCTTTTGTGTCCTACATGGTCAACACTGAATGGACTGAGAAGTCAGTATAATGTTACATTTTGTTTATAAGATATGCAAGCTTAGAGATAGTGAAGAATTGTTCCAGTTAAAAGTGCTGTAATTAAAAGTCGGATCCTCTGAATGTTGGCTTGCTAAAATAAAATGGCACCATCTGCTTGCTAGCCTACTACTATTGGCTGTGAGTTGTAACAACATAATTAGGATGTAAAAGATATTCACCATAGAAATTGGCATTCCTTAAAGCAGTTGTTGTTAACCATGTGCCAGCAGTGAAATCAGCTGCTGTAGTGTTTGGTTGTAATGAAAACCTGCAGACTTTTAGGTCACAATAGCACACAGTTGAGACAACCACTGTTTTAAACGAGGCCAGGCCAGTCCGGCCGGCCCAGGCTGCATGCATGTTGCCAAAAAACAATAGTCTTAAAGAAGTCGGTGTTGGCAGGCTTACTATTGAGCTGTAAATGCATTCAAAACTTGAGTGTCCTATTCAAGAAGGCAGTTTCTCTGTTGATATAATGGCTCTTGAATTAAAAGCTTAAAGCTATTGCTTTGTTTTGGGCAGACTACATAGGTCTGTATGGATTACTGAAAACCTGTTCTGGCCTATCAGGTTTTGCCTTTTTGTAGTCCACTGGAAAGGATTGCACAGTCAATTGTATATAATTGCATATTGTGATTTGTTTTCATGAAGAATAATCTTTTAATTTGGTCATATTAAGACCATCCAAATTCATTTAATTCAGAACCGTTACTGTATCAAATCAAACGTTCTGTTACAGGTTTCTTGATTAAACACAGTGAGTGATTTGACCAAACAGCAGTTGATTGCGCAGTGTACAGCTTTTTCATCTATGACTGTGACTAAAGCACACACAAGCATATCAGAAAGTGAAACTGAGCAGAGCAGGCTGCTTATGTTACACCTCTATTCTGTGAGGGTGCAAGTAAGGACAACAGTAAGACTCATGTTGATGTAGACCTTGTAGCTGCTGCTGTTGCAAATAATCATGATTGTCGTAGCCCCAGCCACCAGTGCACTATGTGTGGTTTGTCCATCCCTGAGTGTAGAGGACCTGTATGTGCACTCAAAGAGAACATGGTAAAATATTAGGTAGCATGAAGAAACATGACCAAGCATTACCTTATGAGCTCACTTGTGAATTGTGTAATACATGAGATTATTTTATCAAGCCCATGGGCATCATTACTGATAGTTTTACAACTTGTGGAAACATATTTTGATAAACTGTCCCATCTCATTCCATGAAGTGTAAAAGATTATATTCTCAGGACATACTGTGCCCAACCCATCTGTAATACACCATGCTACAAACGTAAGCCAATTCATCCTATATTCTAGACTATATGTTGATAATAAATGCCCCAACATAAGTTGCAGTAGTTAAATGTAGCACTCAGACATTGCACAGGTTGTCGTATTCGGTTTTCAAGAAGGCTGCTATTACCAAAGGATGTGGTAAGAGTTTGGAGTTGTCAATCCGAGCTTGCTAATGCAAATGAAGTGCATAACGCTACTGAAGAAGGTTCAAGCTGGTGAAAATCAGTGCTTGAAACAAAAAACAGAGCTAGCAGCACCATCCAAAGGAAAAATCATTTTGTTTGATATGTCAGAATCCATATATTTTGAGGATTGACCACTAACCTGTGCACGCTCTTCTCCAGCATGCGGTCCATCCTAAGGAACCACCGTTTCCGTCGTGATGCACGGACGCTGGAGGACGAGGAGGAGATGTGGTTCAACACGGATGAGGACGACCTTGAGGACGGCGAGGCAGTGGTTCCGCCCTCCGACAAGATGAAGAGTGAAGAAGATCTCATGGAACCTATCAGCAAGTTCATGGAGAGAAAGAAATGTACGTATGGGACAGCAGCTTGATCATCTCTTTAAGGATATCTGGGGGGGAATTGTGGGAGGGAATTTAATTCAGTGACTCTGTTCCCATCTCATGCCATAGTTACTGACTGATATTGGAGGAGTTTTGTTTCAAAATAATGGACATTACAAACTTGAAGAAACCACTGTGGGTAGCTCAGGTGCTTGGTTGACAAAATATCACTTTCACAGCCTGGAATCTCTGTTTTATACATAGTTAAATTATGAATGTTGGGGAATGTTTTTCTTTTTTTCCAAAATGAATACACATAAGGACTGGATAATGGGTAAATTTGTCTTTCAATAGATGTAAAGAACTTGGGGAATGGGGAGAATCACCATTTCCTGTCTTCCCCTCCCTCAGTGAAAGACACAGAGGACAAGGAAGTATTGGGGAAGTCAGGCTTGTCGGGCAGACAGAACCCCAGCTTCAAGCTCTCCTTCTCTGGCTCCACTAAAACCAGCCTGTCCAGCCCACCTTCCTCTGCCTCCTTGAACCCAGGCTCTCCTGGATCACCGGGATCTCCGGGCTCAGGGGCGCGAAACTCGCCCCCAACCACGGCCGTCACCACAAAGGTACCTGTCACCATAGTAATGGTAAAGAAGCAGGTGATTTACTTATTTTTTTATCTGAGACAGTCCGCTCGCCTTTTGTATTTTTTCCCACATCACTGTGTTAATCAAGAGGCAAGGAGTGAGATGCTTGTCTAGACGTGTGCGCTATCAAACGTCACAGCACCTGAGAAAATCATGTTGTACAAATCATGTCTGTTTTATGTTTCTGTCTTGAACAGTAGTTAAATACAACAATGCAAAAGTTCTATTGTGAAAATTTAGCTTTAACTATGTATCTTCACACTTGAGCTGTCAATTTTCACACAACTCCCACAATCCTTGTTGTGTATTAGGAATTGTCATCGCCACAAATGTGCTGTAGGATTGCACAGATCTTGTACTTGTTAATCTTTAGTGGGAAAGTAGAGAGGGAGACAGGAAAAAATGCTCTGGCTGGACACACAGGTTTCAAGTCAATTTTATTTAAAGTGCATTTACCAAAGACAACAATGTCACAATGCACTTTACAACAAAGAAAAAAAATCAGGTGATTAAAAACAAGAGAGAACTATACACAGTGTGAAGAAATTAAAGGGACATAACGGCAACAAACAAGATGTGAGGCGAGACAAAATACAGACAGAGACGGTGGTGTGGGACAGTGGGTTCCAGAGGTGGGGAACTTATTGTCTTGACCATCTCTGGGCACAGGGAGGGTGTTTTTATGTTGAAGATATATTCATCTTTTGTGATGGAGAGCTGAGTGCTTTGATGGAACTGTGCAGTGTAGGCAGCATAGGAAACTTTTGAAACAGAATGGGGCCGCTAAATGATGGTTGGCTGTGTGCTAAAGTGGCTGGTAGCATAGACTTACCAGCAACAGCGAGAATGTAGGGGTGTTAAGATATTGTTTGAAATGTTGCACTAAATTAGTCAGGTTGACTAGATTTGTGATCGGCGTGTCTTGTGTGCTCCAGGGCGGTTTGGTTGGACTGGTGGACTATCCTGACGATGATGAGGAGGAGGAAGAGGAGGACGGGGAGAGTAAAGAGGACCCTCTGCCACCTTCCAAGAAGTCCAAACTGAGCTCCAGTTAAGCATCAGTGTCTCAGCTCTTGCTCTGCTCGTCAGTTTCGACAGTTTCAGCGCGTAGACTTAACACAGGAATGATCAAACTTGTAAACAAAATGAATGAATGAAAGCCGCCCCTCGCCATCAGAGGGGGGGCCAAAAGAGGAGCGGACTGTGAATTGATTCGAAGCCTCCTCGGACTATCCCAATTTATACAAGTGCCAATCAGGAGACCAGGAGTGAAGAACCGACTGAAAAGCGAACGGACGAGTGAAAGTGAGGGGAAAAAAAGACGATACAGTTATCGCAGTCAGAGAATACGAGACAGATTGGAGTTTGGTAATTCAGCAACTGGAGGAAAAGACCACATACACAAACACGTACACGCAGACTGAAACCCCAAAGAGCTTGCGGGCTCGGACCATAACCCACTGCCCCCCCGCCCCCCCACTCAGGGAAGGACATCACAGCGACCCAGATGGGTCGGCCAATTCAGACCCAGAACCACCACTCACACCCCCCTCCCCTCCTCAGAATCCACCTTGCTCCCTCTGTTCCTTTCTCCCTCTTTTTTCCCTCCACTCTCTTTCTCTCTCTCCCTCTTTCTCTGTTGTTTTATGTTTTTTTTTTTTTAAGTTAGTTTATAGGACCAGACGGGAGGCAGCACGGGGCAAAATGCTGTCCTTGTTGTCGTTTGATGATGTCATCGGTGTTGTTGTCGTCGTTGCTCAGCGGACGTTCTTTCTCTAAAGAGAAAAAAGCCAGCAGTTTCTTCATTATTTTCTCTTTTGTTCTCTATTTGACTCTCTCCCTTTCTCCTGTTTTTGTAAACGACAACAAAAAAGACCTGCCTTTAAATGTTCAGGACGTTTTCAGTCGCACTTGAACAGGTTTTTAAAGACCTCAGTAGGTGAGCTAGTTTTACCCTTTTTTGCCCTTTGAAACTGCAGATTTTTTGGAAAATTTGTAATCCCGTCTTGATTAAAGATTGAGTGGAATTCTAGATGTGATCAATTTTGTCATATCTTCTCATTTTTTCTTTTACATGAGTGTACACTTAGTTGTTCAGAATATTTGGGACCATTAAAAATGATCTTTGCTGTAAGATGTCCTACTACCCTTTGTCCTGATAACTGACGTCCTTGCTGCACCTTACTGTTATACAGTATATTAGTCATGCGGTTTCCTTAGTTCTTGAAGAATTTTGACCCTGCATTTGTAGCACAGACGTCGCCATCAGCCGGGTGCAACATGGTTCCACACATTAGATTGGGCCATTTATCACCAAACTATGGAAATTATAGAATGGTGTGTCAAAGTCAACGGTATGAGATTAAACTAAGAATCCTCATTGGGTTATTATTCTTATTATATGAAATTTTTAAAGTACAGTTGTCCACCATTTGAACATTAATATTATCAGGAACTTGCTTGGACCAACTGATTGTGTGAAACTATGTAGAAACCAGCCTATGGCACGGTCTGTATGCTACAAATTAATGGTCAAACTTCTTTCTTGGACTAGGGCAAACACTTCTCCATTCTTCTTTCAAAGTTTATCTCACGAGAGTCTCTTAATTTAGGTTCTGTGAGACGTCAAGGGAATGCTGTCAAATTGTGAATAGCAAATTTAGTACTTAATACAGGTTTTTATAATTTCATTTTACTTTTTGAGTCGCTGTTCTCCTTCCTATCCACCAGGTGGCGCCCTTGGTCTACATATCAGCAAGAGAATTGCCTGTGCTCATGTTTCATCTGTACTTTGTATGTTTGGCATGGTATCATTATGGCAGAGCCTAAATTTACACTGTCAGAAAAGATCTATTTTGGTGTGCAATTGATGTTGCATCTTTTCTTACGTAACTTTACCACATTGCCCATAGTACTATCCTTCAAGTACTAGTATCTGTCCTTTGGCATTTCTTTATGCTGTGGAGAGAAAGTCAACCCTCTTCATCAGTGGGGTAGTTTGAGAGGCAGGTTGATGTGGTTGGCTTGAACTAAAATTACTTTGAAACGAAACAAAATTACATTAGTATGTATGACTGCTAGACCCCCTATGAACTAGTATCAAAGATCAGTTTCAATCCAAAACACATGTTTTTCCAGGTTGACTTGCTCAGTAATCTCGCTTCCTGGGGGAAAAACATCAAGATTGTGTAGAAACAAAAGGCCAGACTTAAAAGGGGGCTCATTTGTTATACAACTATTTTTGACATGGTTATTTTCTACATGTTGTGCAAATGTTTAACTTCTGATATTAAAATGGTTTTGGTTATAGTTACTGTTATTCAGTTTGACAAAGGGCAGCCAAATGACATATGCCTGCTAGCGCTGTTCCATACTTAAGTATCACAACTGCAAGTCTGTTTTGACTAGACAGCACTCTGGTAGGCCTAAGTGTTTTCCAATGACTGAAAATAGTTTATGAATAATGTCAGCACCTCCCAGCTTATGTGGTCACCTCAGTGGGTGTTTGAGTGCGACTCAAAAACAAACAGCATCGGGGCCACCAAGGAGTCACTGTGTTGTCCCTCCAACTGCATCGTGGCCTTCAAACATTGCTTATTAATTAAAACCCAACAGAAGAGGATCACTCACAGCTCAGCGTGCTACGAGAGCCGTCGCACAACGCCTATTAAGGCTCCCATTCACATGAAAGCCATCTCCAGACAACGGCGGCTTTTCAAGTGCAGCCCTCCCTGCCAGCCTCCGTTTGCTCCTCAGCAGGAGTGTGGCAGTGTGTGTGTGATCTCCCTCTCCTTGCCACTGGAGAGGCCAGCCTGCTCCTGGTGCCAACCGCTGCTCCACCAGAATGCCGGCTCCGCTCGCGGTGCCAAGACGCTCGCCCCGGCTCTGCCCGCCTGTGTGTCTGCCAGGCTGAAGAGTCCCCATCGGGGGCACTGCCGTCCAGCTTCCTGCTGGGCCAATGAAAAGCCTCTTTGACAGCTCTCTTGATTGGCACGGCTCCCTGAGCAATCCTCCCCTCTTTAACAGAGGGAAGCAGTCTGCCAGTTATCAACTCTCTCTGGATTGATCACATTAGGAATCCATGCAAATAAAACACCCTGCAAAGGTTCATAATGTAGTGCTGACAGGATAGTGCCGTGTTGGGACTAAGTTCATACATAAATACATATGTTCATGACAGATACAACCGCAATTGTGTATTATAAGCAGGCATGTAGCTAGGAATAAGGGCCCTATGCACAGGACGTTACTCTGGGCCCCCCCACTTTCCCCCCACCACTATTCCATCCCTGATAAACGTCTTTACCCATCCACACATTCAATTACTTATCAATTATCAGACATATTTTTTTGGCACTACTTTGATGGTGCTAATTGGTTGGCATAACTGTACTCCCCTGTTCAACATCTGTCTAGGGAGGACAATTTTGTTTTAGTTTGCACAGGAAAACCCGAGCCAGACTTCAATTCTGCCTGCTCCAGTTTGTCTCAGATAAAACGACAGCTGCTGTATCATATTTTGGAGAAGGTTTTATTTGTTTGTATATTTGAACCAGACCCTGTTTCAAAACCACAGCAGTGCAAAATAAACATAAATATTCATCAATGTGGTCCAGACACTTTAGGGTCCCTGCCTCAGACTGGGACCCTGGGTAGTCAGTACCGCTACTCCCCCAACTACTGGAAGCAACTTTGTATTGACCTTTGCATTGTATCATGGTATTTAACCAATTTCAGCTAGTTCACTGTACTTGTTTTCCTGCATCAGTGACAAACACTTTTCCAAATGGTGAACTCTCTAGCTCAGAGACGGACAACTCAGTGCAATGGAGAGCCAAGAGTCTGCAGGTTTTCATTCCAACCAAACATGACAGCTGCTGATTTCACTGATTAAAATACCTTCAACCAGAGAGAAGTAGTGTTTGGTTGGAATGAAAACCTGCAGACCTTTGGGCCATGATGGCACATGGTTAAGAACCACTTGGATAGATGGATGACTGTTTGATGTGCTCAAATATTTGCATACATGCGCCAACTTGTATGAGTAACAGTTCCTCAGTGGGGAAAGAACTCTTCAGACCATCTCATTCATAAGGGAAAGTATTTTTTCTAATGGCAGTATAGCTCACACACTAGGGGAATACCAATGAATTGGCAAAAACAGCATTGAGACATAAAGGGCAGGCAGGGCAGGACAATCTGTGGGGGGTGGTGTAGACCACTTTTGGAGTAAGTAATAGGCCTACAGTAGATACATGGAGCAAGTAAACATGAGTTGATCTGCCTCTATTTTACAGCCTAGGCCCACATAATATTACAATAAGATATGAACTGGAGTTAAGCTATTATCAATAAACCCTTACAGGTTGGGGATTATCTGATTGAAAGTGTACTAAACAATGTAATCTATTGAATTACTACAGTTACATTCAGTTACTTTTGACTTAGTTTGCTCACAAAATCCACTGTTTCAAAATGTTATAAATGTTTGCATCTTGTTCTTGATCACACTGCAACGCTCGCGAGACTCGGCTGGGATCTTGTATCCTAGTAGCTAGCTAAATCATCACCTACTTTTTTCGTGTTCTCTGATTATTGCAGCTTGCTAAGCAACTGATGAGAGTAAAAAAGGTTATCAGACTACTTTAATCCCCGTTATCCGTTACTTCCGAAGCCTGGATATGAATTAGGAAACGTGGCACATATGTGTGGTTTTGGGGAAATCCAGCCTTTACACACCGAGGTTGTCAAAACACCCCGCACAATGTCCACTTTCATGTCTCCCCTACCGGGCCGGGCGTCGCGGCGGACAATGACCTGTGTTTCCCCGGCACAAAGTCCTCTCTGTGTCGGCCTCGGCTCCCCCCGCCTTAATGGAGGTGATTGGCCGTGTTCAGCAGCACAGCACGTCCGCCGGTGTGTGATTAATCACCGTGTTTAACCGCTGGAGCGGAGCTGTCCCCGAGGTGGGGCGCGAGCGGCAGGCGGGCCCGACGGGGACCCCGAGCAGCCATGACGCCCCGGGTCAGCATCCGTCGGTAGCAAAATGAAAGAGTGGAGAAAAGTCATCACCCGTCACATCTGTTTTAGATTAACATGGAGGTGAGATAGAGACACGTACAGAAGTCCACGGCTACTTTCCATGAGCTGTAGCTACTGTTAGTTGACTTGTTGAATTAGTGGCTGACAGGCTAAATTAAGTCAGAAACATACACTGAATGTACAAAATAGGCTGTTAGGGTCATCTTCCTGATGTTGAGCTGTAGCCCGTTTTGCATAATCCACATCTCAATAGTCTCAAAGTTTAAAAATCCTTCTGACTGCTGCTTCTCTTTATCTACATCTCCTCCTTTGTTATTGGTATAGATTTAATAAGTGATAATGACTTTTACCTGGATTCACCTCATCAATGTACTTAATGAAAAGAGTAAATATCCCTAATATTGTGCACATTCAGTGTGTATGTCTTGTATGTATATGTGCATGAGTTACCAGCCATGACTATGACCATGTCCGTCTTTTATCTAATAGAAATGCCATGTGTCCTGCATCTGTGATGTCCGGCCTTACCAGACATGGATCGGGTCTCCAACCCCAACACTAAGGTATTTCCTGGTTTGAAAGTCAGTGATGCCCTATAGCCCTAACAAACTGTTACAACTCAAAACCTGGGCCTCTTTTAACAGAATCTGCAGTCAGTTCATTTATGCAGAATATTTGGTTGAAAATCTCCCATTTTCTTTGGAGTGTTCCTCTTTTTTGCTTCTTAAATTTACTGCACCACTATTCAATAACATAAAAAATGGTTTTCTGTAGAGAAAAAGCAAATCCTCTAGTCTACACATGCCTTTTGGGTCTGCTCATAACTTCCATTCACTGCAGCTCAGCAGTCACTTAACTTCAGATCAGATACATCTGTTCCTCAATTTGCGCCATAGACTAGCAATAAGCCTACGCTTCCTTTGTCTTTCTGGTAGCGGGCAGTGGCCCCTTCATAACTCTTGTCACTCTAAATCAGAGATAAATGATGAGCGTTCCCATGAAAGGCTTGGGAACTGGGGGAATTTGGAGCCGATCTGCCACTGCTAAATGTTAAGTGGTTGGTATTGTGCCTCAGTATGGGGCACAGGAAACACGGATGTGAATGTAAGTGCGTTTGGGCTGCGTGCTAAATGGAAATGTCACAGTGATAAAGAGCGCACCTCCGCACCCAGGACTGTGTGTGTGTGTGTGTGTGATGGGTAGGAAGTGTACTCAGGAGGCGCATAGTAAATCCTTCTGGTCATCATGAGCTGCAGACAGCTAGTAAGCACGAACAAAAAAACTAAAATAAAACATGGCTGTTGGGCTTTCCATTTAGTCTCTCTCTCACACACACACACACACACACACACACACACACGCATACACGCATGCACGCTCAGGCCTATTCCTCGTAACAGCGTACTTTCCAGGGGTTTAACTTTAATGCCGCTCCAGTAATGTAGAGTCACACATTGGAATCTCGCAGATAAAATCTCCCCCCTCCCCCCCCCTGCGTGAATTCCTACACCCATTAAAAAGCGTGTAAAAGTCACACTGAATAAAATAAAACTAACTTCAGCAGCCCTCCGGGCGCGTATAGCGGCCCCGAGCCGGAGGTGTCCGCTGAGAAACGAGAACACAATGGCTTCTGTGAGTGAAGAGCACGGAGAGAGAGAGAGAGAGGGAGAGAGAGAGAGGGAGAGAGAGAGAGAGGGAGAGATATGAGGTGAGCGGCCAAACCGTGATGCCGGGGCTATTGAATTTACCTCACGTAATGTAGCATGAATGAAGCCCTTAAAGGTATCAGTTTCCAGTCAATAAACAGGGGAATCAGACGCGTGGTTCAGCGGGAGTTGAACATGTGGGACCAGTCACACGCATACACACACACACACACACACACACACACACACACACTGCCCCGGTCACCCAGTCAGGATACTACTGTGTACATTAAACTCACCATTCAACTTAACAAATCAAACCTCTAGCTATATGTTAATGTCTTGGCAGGCTTCAGGCTTTGGCCGGTAACACAAAACTAACCAAACACAACTTTTCCCAAATACAGTAGCAGTCAAAATGGTGTTTGACATTCACATTTTATGTCTCGTTTTTTTTTCCCCCCAGACAGTGAACTCCTGTACAAACTGTTTTTTTCCCCTCGCTTCGGCCCATCCAGCCAGGCCTGATGGCTCCTGCTGCTGGAGTGTCTGAGGCTTTGATGGCGGCTCCGTGTCGTGCGGCGTTTGGCGTCCGCGCCGTGCCAGTTCCGCTGCGCCGGGCCCGGCGGTGTGTGTGTGGTCAACAGGCGACTGGGAGGCCGCGGGGGAGCGAGGGGGGACGCCGGGCGAGGCAGAAGTCGGCCCGCGTGTCCGCCGGGTCCGCTCCTCGCGCTTTCACTGCCATCCGTCTGCTCCCATTTATAGCTCCGTCTCGCTCTGACCTTGAATAACTCTCGCCCGCCACGTCTGTGTGGCATGTGCCCCTTCCCGGATTTTCTGCATCCTGCGATCACATATTATGCGTACACCCACACACCTCATCCTTCTCCCCTCCCTCTCTCTCTCTGTGGCCTAGGGGCATATGGTTTGGCTGGGCAAGAGATAAGAGGGATGTGTCAGCCTGTGGTACTGAACAAACACATCTTTCATTTCTCCCTTTCTTCTCTCCTCCTGTGACTCCTCTCCTCTCCTCTCCTTCTCTCCTCTCCTTCTCCTTCTCCTCTCCTCTGCTGTCCTCTTTTGTCTCTATGACGGCTGGGTACAATTAGGAGCAAAAAGCCTTTCGTCTTGTCGCGGAGAGAGAGAGCCGTTGTTATATTTGCGGGTGATGGAGAGGGGAGGAGAAGGAGAGAATGGGCTTCAGATGCTCTCTAGGAGCGAAGATGGAGGGAGTGTGTGTGTGTGTGTGGGGGGGGGGGTGGGGGGGGATGAGGGGCTAAAGGAGAAGAGACAGATCTCCTCACGCTGAATGAAAAGACCTCTTTCCTCTGGTTCCTCTGGTAGGGCACATCAGAGGCATTCGCTCCCCTTTTTATGGAGGGAAAAGTGGTTTCCACCGAACTCTGCTTCCATTTATCTTCGGCTCACTCGCCCTACTCACTGTGTACACACACACACACACACACACACATTTGTATGGCACACGCACGCACTGTACGCATGCTGGATTTGCTTTGATTCCTGATTGCTTTGGTTTCTGCGGTGGCTCGATCAGGTTACTGTTCAAACTTGGTGCCAAGCCAGAGTGCGCGCGCGTGTGTGTGTCTGTCTGTCTGAGCCTCTCTCTCTGTGTGTGTGTGTGGAAGTGTGATGATGGTTCCTCTGCCAGTGGTGGGAATAGCACAGTTTCAGCTGCTATTATTAGCCCTCTGTTCCACAGGCCTGATTCTTTTTCCCTGTCTCCTGTCTGACACCGGCGTTTCATTATTATCTGGCTGCGGCGCAGGAAAGCGCTACGCTATCACAGCTCGCTACAGGCAGGACAGCCCTGCTCTCATTCCGACAGCGCTTTTTATAGGCTCCGCCGCGGCCAGATACATTGTGTTAGTTAGTCAGTGTGTCAAGGACCCAGGGCGTAATGGTTCCCAGAGCCGGGTGACACACTTAGCCTTTCGCTGCGCACTCCAACGCGCGCTCTGACACACGGTTGCCGACGCGCCCTTGGCCGACGAGCATTTCAAGGACGCGATCCCGGCTGTGATGCTCGCACGTCGCAGTTCAATCATCGAGCATAGGCACGACTCTTATGAAGACAAACACACACACACACTCGTGCCACCCGGTCCACGACCCCCCACCTGACTACCGGCCTCACAGAGTGTCTTCCATTACAGATAAGTGCAGCAGTGATATTGACAGGGTCATGATGGACCGGCGCTGCCTTGACCTTAGAGACCACCATCCATTTGACCAGCCAGATGGTCAGAGAGAGAGAGAGAGAGAGAGAGAGAGAGAGAGAGAGAGAGAGAGAGAGAGAGAGAGAGAGAGAGAGAGAGAGAGAGAGAGAGAGAGAGAGAGAGAGAGAGAGAGAGAGAGAGAGAGAGAGAGAGAGAGAGAGAGAGAGAGAGAGACAACAACATTTGAAAACAAGGAGTAACACAAACCACAGTAAAACATCCATATGGTAAAACCATACAGCAACCGGAGATAAATGAAAACATATTACACCTAAAGAGATGGAGAGGGAACACAGTCCCATTCTGAAAGAGAGGGAAATGGCGGGTGAAGCTGCGGAAGCTATAGGAAGGAAAAAGGATGCACAGATCATCTTTGTGAAGGGCCTTTTGTCTGCTGCTGAGGAAAAAGTAAAAATAAACATCATTTGGAGGATTGTATAAGGAGTTAGAACAACACAGCGAATACGGGTCACACAGGAATTTCCCTGTCAAGCTGCTGGCAGTCTTTAATCACTAGCGAGTGTGTGTGTTTATGTGTGAAAGTGTGTGTGTAAGTGTGTGTGCGCGCGTGCAGCTACGCACACCACTGTTTTGATTGCATGTGAGCCCTATGGCTCCGAACAAAAATAAACTTCCAGTGAAACGCGTCTGTCACCGGTCCAAATCGGCGGCGTTCGGCCTTTTCTTTTCCCTTGTGCTTAATATCTGACCCGAGACCAGCGTGGTGTTGGTTTAGCCGTGTTGTAGTTCTGTCCCTCGAGCTCCGGGGCCGACCTGGGACGAGAGGACTGTGAGTTTAGGGATCCCTTTTTTGACCGCTCCCTCGTGGCTTCCAACCTGACCCCGGATCCGTGCGAGTTCAATAGTTCAGGAGGAAATGAAGTCTGTGAAGTTGTGGAGCGCTGTCCAAGAAACGGTAAAGTCAGGAGGAGGAAAAAAAGGATGTTTTTATATATAGACTGTCTTTGAGCCGCTTTTAGAAGCATTTGTCTTTGATTTATTCCTCAAAGTTGTTTTTATCCACGCTTATTGTGAATCAGTCAAGGATTCAAATCCAAATATAGACGGGATGAACCGTATCTTTCAGCTTTTGTCTTCCTGGTTGGACACCTGGGTCTCTCTCTCTCTCTCTCTTACACACACACACACACTTAGACACACACACTCATACAGAGGATGTAAGCTGTTAGCCACGGTTTCCTTTTGTCATTTCGTCAGCCTTGATTTCGGGTGTGAATTTATGTGAAATGGTAGCAGGAGTAAAAGCGGTGGAGAAATCCAGCGGGGAAACTGTATTTCCTCTTCCTGGTACAGTACCAAGCTTTTATTGTTCCAGCAGAGGAGGAGGGGGGGGGGCGGTTAAATCCTGGACCGCTGGTGGTGTCGCTCACGAGGTACGTGTGGACCTGATACCGGCTAATGGGCTGAAACGGCTCACTGTAAATGTCGCCGGCCCCCTGGGTGGTCATGTTTGTCAGGTGGGGTTATAAACCCAACGGGCGCTGAAAAGGTTTTGGGCCCGGTCCAGAAACAATCCCACGCCGGCCTCCGGGCTCCTTCTGCAGGGATGTGAAATCATCGGCCACGGGAATGTAGACTTTCCCTCACCTCCCGATTGCCTCAGCGGAGAATTACTAACTCGCTCAAACCTATCCCATTGATTTTCTGATCTACAAGTGGCCTCGATTATTTGCGGCAGTGACAAAATAATTGATAAATTGTCTTGAATGGACAAAAGTGTTTTTTCTTTTCTTCTCTTCTTTTGTTGTGGTTTGTTTTTAATTTGTCATACAGTTAGGGATGTAGCTCAGTTTACCCACCGTTTTAGTTTTACATAAATCTATATGACACAAATTCATACTAACCTTATACATCATAGTAAGTAGAGAAGAGGGTCTTTTAAGGAGAAATGCATGAATTAATTATTTTCTGAAAATATAATTGTTTTTTGTTTCTGTTGGTTGTTGTTTGCCTTATGATGACTGACTGGAGGTCTTAGTTTACTCACCTTTATGTTTGTAAATAGTTTTCAATGGACAAAGCAGATTTTTCTCCTCTTTTCTCTGTGTGGTCTGTTGAGGTTTTCCTGCAGCTACTTCTCACTGCTAACTGTTGTACGTCTCTTATCTGTCATCTGTCCATGACTCTCTGTCTCATCCATTCTCCTACACCCCCTACCCAAAATACCACAACCCACCGGCCCGCACCAGGTCAAAGTTCCCCTGGTTGTGATCTGACCCCCACCTGACCTTTTCTGATCTGATTGACCGCTCACACAAAGGAGCCCCAGTGGCCAGTGGCCGTTGCGGTCCCGGGCCGTCCGTTAGCCACCGCGGGGGCAGATAGGGGAAAGGTTTTCCGGGTCAAGGGGTCAGGGAGATGCCACATGCTCGGTCGTCTGTCACATGGCTTGGCCCTCTGTCCTCAGAGGCTCTCGGGTGACAGTGGATGGCTTTGAAAAAAGAGCCCCCCCCCCCTCACCCCTCCCTCATTACGGCCCATCTCTTACGGATGGACGCGATTCATTCAGGGTATCGGTTCCCCTTGACGAGGGCGGCATGTGGCTTAGGGACGGTCCAAGTTGGACAGTGTGTTTAGATACCATGTGGCACTGTGAAATATGGACACACCATGTTCTTTTGCTGACATGCTCTTCATTGTTAACTGGCTGCAGTTAATCTCTCGCCATGGCAGTTTCTCTTTCACTGCAAAAAATATCCATTTTAACATTTAGTCCAGAATTGTTTTACTTGCGTGAAAAAGTCTGCTAGTGTGGTGAAATACTTGTTTCCATTTGTTTCCACTGCAGATTCAAGATGTGTCTAGAAACAAGTATCAATATCTTGAAGCAAGGAGGAATAAGGCAGTAATGGCAAGACAATGTCACTTGATTAAAAAAAAAAAATCAAGTTGATTTGCATGGGAAAGAAATGAAATCATCTCTTCCCATTGATAGATTTTCACTTGTTTTAAGAAAAATAACATTTTAAAACTCAGGACTAAATAACTCCTCGAGGTGGATACTTTTTGGCAGTGTTACCTCTCTGTCTCTCTCTCTCTCTCTCTCTCTCTCTCTCCCTCTCCCACACACACACACACACGCGCGCAGACCGACACATATAGAGTGGAGGTGACCCCGTCCAGACGGGATATAGGGCTCAGTTCCACGGCCAAGCGCCGGAGCTACTGCTGAGGAGGTGAAACGCGAGCCAGCTCACTGTCCCGGATCGATGGACTCGCCTCTGCTGCTGTCCCAGGAGTCCGCTCGCTCTCTATCACTGTCACCACTCTCCGTCTCTGTCTCTCTCTCTCTCTCTCGTTCTCTTTTTCTCTCTGTCTCTCTCTCTTTCTCTCTGTCTTTCTTTCCCTCTGTGTATCTCTTGTTTTCTTTCTCTCTGTCTCTTTGTCTTTCTCTCCGGTTCTCTCAAATTCAAATTCAATTTCATGTCAGGAAGGAAACCCGTGTTGTCAAAGCAATATTAGTGTGTCAACTCAGGTAAGACACAGATGAGACACAGATGACTAGTAATAAACAAAATCAATAAATAGCTGTGTTGTCAGCAATAATATAATACATAAACATTCAATTCAATTCAAACTATATGTGTACATATGAACACATATACTGAAACACGTGTACTCTTTCTGTACATCTCTTCTCGCCTCTTTCTCTTTCTCCCTCTCTCTTTTCCTTTTTTCTATATGCTTTAAATTAGAACTATAACTATAGCAATTGCACTAAAACCATTTAAGACGCAGTAATATTTCAAATGGATTATTCCGAATGGATTACTCTCTCTCTCTGTCTCTCTCTTGTTCTCTCTCCCCCACTCCCCCCCCCCCCCCTCCCATCATCTCTTCCTCTGCGCTGCTTTCATCTCAGTTTCTTTCTTTCTCTCCTATCGATCCACTGCGGAAGCGGCTGGTCTGTCTTCCTGCTGCCGGGGAGGAATGTGGTGGAGAGGCTCGTTCATCGCCCCTGTCGCTCATATGGATTCAACTAGTGTGTGTGTGTGTGTGTGTGTGTGTGTGTGTGATGACTAGGAAGTGTACCGAGGAGGCATACTGTAACACTCACTGTAAATCCTGTGCATGTATGTGTGTGTGAATGCATGTGAGTAGTATAAGTGTATCCTTATGAGTGTGCGAGCATGTGTGTGTGTGTGTGTGTGTGTGTGTGTGTGTCTGTATGTGTATGCATGTGTGTGCGGAAGCATATTCCCGTGAGTGTGTGTAAGTATATCCTTGTGTGTGTATGTATGTGTATCTGCATGTGCATGTATGTGTTTGCATGTGTCCATGTCTTTATGTGTGCATATCCGTGTGTATATCTGTGTGTCTGTGTATTTGTGTGTGTGTGTGTGTGCGTGTGTGTGTGTGTGTGGTATGCGCGGCCAGATTCTCTTCATTATCACTTGGGGAGCACTTTGCCCCGGCGCAGCCATGACTGTGACCCTGTGTTTCGAGTCCAATATAAAAAAGGAGGAGAATTCCAGCCAGGAGGTTTTTCCTGTAAACCTCCTCCTCTGGGTGAGAGCCATCAATCCGCCTCTGGCAGCGTTCCGCCCGGAAACACGGATCACATCCAGTCAAAATAGGCCAGTGTTTGGTTTCCACCGCAGAACACGGTTGGACGCCAGTGGCAGGACCCTTACTGTGAGTGTGTGTGTGTGTGTGTGAGAAAGAAAGGGAGAGCCTCTGTTCTTCTGTATGAGAGGGACGGAGAGGGAGAGAGAGAGAGAGAGAACGGGAGGGCCACACGTGAATAGCGAGCCCCTTGTATCCACTGTTAATTTGCACGGAAGCTAAGAAAATAGACAGACAACCTCGCCTTCTAAATGGAGCGGAGCTTTCATCTCTCGGCGCCGTAATTGCCTCCCAATGCCAGTCGTCGGGGCTGCGCGGACACGGGGAGAGCGCCCGGTCCTCTCAACACATGTTACCGCGCTTTGTAATGACTTGAAAACTCCCATCTGTAGCGCGCCCTCTGTTCTCCTCCTTTCTTCTCCGGGTCAGAGAATATAAGCCATTAATCATCACCTGAGTGTGTGACAGCCGGCGTTTGATTGGAGGTTTGATCCCGGCGTTTTGACAGCTCTCTCTCTCTCTCTCTCTGGCTGGTGTTGCCAGAGGGGTAAGGCAGGGCGGCAGGGGCGTGGGGGGCGTGGGGTGGAGGGGGGAGGGGGGGGGAGGGGTTGAGCGCACATCACAGGAGGCATAATTGGCCGTGAGTGAGCGCTTACCGGATCGGCAGCGAGCTCCCTGACTGAGTGGTGTGTGTCAGCTGCCCTGGACCCCCTCCAAGCAGCCAGGGATATTTTTAATTTCCCTCCGACATCAGGCCTCAGGAATGTGCCCCCCCCGCCCCCCCTCCTCCCCACCTACGGATACCGTACTCCTCTCCCTCCTCCCCCCTCCCCCCCCCTCTCGCTTTCATTCACTCCCGCTCTGCTTCCCATTATCTTTATTTGAAATGCAGATCTATATTGACTCATCAGAAACACATGTTCGCCGACGCACACGTGCGTACGCGCCGATAGCACATGCCTACGTACGCACGTGCACGCAGAACACACACACACATACACACACACACGCAAATTCACTTACTTTTCGGACCTGAAAGCCGATCTGCGGGTTCACTGTAAAATAGGCCCAAGGTGCACTCCGGAAATACCTGGAAGTAGAGCCGGGATGCATGTTGTTTTATCCCGCGCTGCCGGGTCGCCAGAGTTCAGGCTTTCTTCACAGGCATACCTCTCTGATTGATCTGGATCAGAACCAAGGAATGGATCTGCCCCCGGGTAGCGAGAGCCGGCTGCTAATGCACGACCGGGCCGGGCTGATCAAGCGCAGGCCTGCCCCGGCTCCCACCCCGGCTCCCACCCCGGCTCCCACCACAGCGGTTGGATGTTATAAAGGCTCGCTCCGTTGTGTTCGAGGCCACGTGACGACTTTTCGTCGGAGCCGCAACAAAGTGCCAGTGCCATGATGTAAACAGCCCCGTCTCGGGCCAGACCGAGGCCCCCGTACCGCTGCTTTGGGGGGTGCTTGTTCGTGTAACAGGAAGTGTTTCTCCCCCCCCCTAATTATGCCCCCGGGAAACAAAGATTCTAGGAACTAACTGGTTGTGCTCATACATAAACATACAACTCAGCACCGAAATGTCTTGTTTAGAAGTGGAAAGTTGCAGCGAGGCGGACTTTGGTTCTAATACTCGCCGCGCAAGTTTGTTCTCTGGGAAATATGATAATACGAGTGTTAATCTGACACAGTGTTGACAGCGCTGCCCCCGAACGAGGCAGGCTGAGAACATTTCGAGGATCAAAAGGTGAGAGCGGAGAGGAAGGGCTTACGTTTTTCCTAGAATCCCCACCGCCAAGGTTACAGGGAGGTGAGCGTGTGTGCCCTCTTTCTGTCTTCATAAAGGTCCACCTGAGGAGAGGCTGTTTCCGCTGTCACGGTAAATTCCTCAGAAACCCTCACGGTGTCAGCGCCGGCAGCGGGCTGTCTTTGGGGTGGTCGCGCTCAAGAGGCCCCCCCTTCTTTTTCATAGCCCTCGGGTCGCCCCCCCTGCCCTGCCTGCCTAAAATAAAGAGCCTCTCTGTCTTTGTGCTTTGGAAACATCAGTGATATACCTTAGAGAAGTAGCTTGTGTTTCAGCTGCCAACGCGGACATCGGTCATTACCCTTAAATGGTGCAGGCCTCCATTTCTGCAAAAGTTCATGAAGACGTTGCTTGTTTGAAGTCATCTATTGTGCAGGCAGTCAGTGGAGATTGTGCATTCATCATCTTTATCTTTCACATTGTTTGTAAATCTTAAAAATACTCTATTGCTGAGTGTACCAATTCAGGCAGTAGTAGCCTTTTTCAGATCATGGACCCCTAATTTAGTCCACATTAGAGCCACAGACCCCCATTTGATGAGATTTTGTCTCTCAGACCCAAATCTGAGAATATTTGTATTGTTAGATATGATTTTGAATTCCATGACTCTCTCTATTGTAGGTAGAGAGATAACAGAGAAACTATGATCAAAACAGTCATTCTTCTGCATTCTCTAATTGTGTTAACTTCTTGTAAATGAAATAATGCTGAAGTTTAACAATTCATCAATTTGCTGGGGACCCCCTGGAACACCCTCAAGGACCCCTGGTGGTCCCCGGACCCCACATTGAGAACCACTGGCCTAGAGGTTCGAGAAGTGGGCTTGTGACCTGAAGGTTTCCAGCTCGAATCAGCAATGAGCAAGGCATGCATGGAACTGTGTGAGTGGAAAAGAGCGAGCGTAGTCAGTTGACTTTCCCTGGATAAATACAGGGCAAAATAGAAAAAAAAACACAACTATCCTCTATTGTCATTTCTGTTCATTTCAGCACAAGATTTCCCTCATTCACAAACTGTGTGCTCCGGTCCAGAAGCGCTCTACATCAGATTAGAGGGGGGGATAGTGATCTCCAGCCAATTAGGATTGGAGAACATAATAATTGGCGGTCTCCCTTTGTCGCACGCGTCCATTATCCTAATCATGTCGGGCGGAGGAGCTACTAAAATGCATATGTGCATAATAAGTGTTTTTATTGTTTCTGTGAATTGGACTATAGAAGGTTGGGGAGGGGGGGGGTGAGAGGGTGCGAGTGTGTGTGTGCTTATGTGTGTGAGTGTGAGAGAGAGAGAGTTGGGGGGATGGAGGGGGGGGGGGTGTTGCTGTTATCTAATATGTGTTCATGCTGATTTTTCCGGCCCGCAGATGCAACAAAGCCGGGGCGCGTCGAAAACGGGGAGGGGCCCCCGCGCAAATTAATTTCCCATCGCCGTCTTCAGCTCTCTTTGTCTTTGACCCCCTTCCGTTTCTCATATGTACTGTGCTTCCTCCTCCCCTCCGATACACCCCCCCACCCCCACCCTCACCCCCCTGTTATTTCTCCCTCTCATCCCTTACTGCTCTACTCTCCCTCTCTCTCTCTCTCTCTCTCTCTCTCTCTCTCCTCCTCAAATCCCTCTTCAGTCTTCATCTCTCCATCTCTCCCGGTCCCTCGCTCCGTTTCTCTCCCCCTCTCTTTGTCCTATACCTCGGCGCATGCAGTAATGCTATAGATAGGTGACGTCACTCCGGCGGTTGCACTCATTACGGTAATAGCCCCGCTCGCTCTGCTCGGGGAGGGGAGGCCAGACGGATTTTTACTGCTGTAGTCTGCATAGGTAGTGGATCATCTCCCTTTGTCTGTCTCTCTCTCTCTCTCTCTCTCTCTCCCTCTCCCTCTCTCTCTCTGTCTGTCTCACCGTCGGCTCTCTTTGTGCCTTTGTCTGCTTCCTACATCCTACCTTTTCTTTGTTGCCCTGTTTCTGCCTTTGTCTTTGTTTCTTTGTTTTCACTGTCACACTCTCCCTCTGCTATTTCTCTATTTTCTCTCGCTATCTCTCACGGCTATTTCAATTCCTCTCCCTTGCTCTGTTTATCCTGATACATCTCTCTCTCTCTCTCTCTCTCTCTCTGTCCCTCTCTCTCTCTGTGTGTGTGTGAGTGATGGAGCCCTACTCTTTGCCATATAGCGCACTAATGATGATGACCCTGTGGTCTGATGTGCAGGATGCCTTCCGCCAATAAGACCCCTCTGGGAGGTGTCAGTACCACTCTGTGATGGGGTATGTGTGTGTGTGTGTGTGTGTGTGTGTGTGTGTGTGTGTGTGTGTGTGTGTGTGTGTGTGTGTGTGTGTGTGTATGTGTGTATCGGTGCATATGGTCCCTCTCGCGTGTGTGTTCCTCTGGTAATGTAATGTAAATATCAATCACGGCAGAGAAGAAGATGGAAGATCAAAGCAGGAGAATGGGCCGCTGTATAAATGTGTCCATCCTGCTCTACCAGTGATGAGCCTGAAGTGTTTAGAGAAAGAAGAAAGTCCTAATGGGCCCTGATTCCTCAAATATGAAGTTAGTGTATAATAGATAACGGTTGGTGAGAGCAGTGCGCTGGTTGCTGCTGTCGGTTTACTCACCCTTTTATCGAGGGTCATGACGTTTTGATGATGTTTTCCCGTTCCTCATCAGGGTCACCAGACACTCCCGAGCGTCCGCGTGCTTCTGGTATTTTTCCGAGACCACCTATTACTCACGGAGCGGCAGAGAACACATTCTCACGTATCCGCGCAAGTTCGCCTGTGATATAGGAGAAGGGGCGGAAAGCAATTGAAAAGAAAAATGTGAGTCGAGCCCTTCAACCCTCAATGGGGCAATGAGAGATGATGGGTGGTGACAATACACCCTTCAACAAAAACTCCGCTCCCTCTCCGCCGGCCCTCCACCTCTTGTCCTGTAGGCCCCTCACAGCTGCCTGTACCCCGGGGCCTCAGCTTGAGAACCTTTGGAGGCTCCGGGACCCCATCGAGCCGCGCACCCTCCCTCCCTCCGCCCCCCACCCACCGGGTCCTTTCCCTCCCCAAACAGAGAGCTGTCACCCTGGGCTGCCTTGGCCATTGAGCCCCTCCGCTGGGCCTCCGACCAGGAGCCACGGGAAAGCATAGGGAAACTGTAGAAGTCTTTTCATATGTTGTGGCCTGTAGAAGGGGCTTGATATGAACCTAATGTGACAACAGCAAATTACCGCCAACGAAGGGCACGGAGGCCTGAGGGAAGCTATCACACACTGGACAGCACAATGACTCGTACAAAGCTACTGTCCTGCTGCATTAGCTGTGTCTAATTTTCATTTCGCTCGCTTTCTCTTTCTCTCTCTCTCTCTCTCTCTCTCTGGTCCTCGGTCTCTTTTTCTCCCCCCCTCTGCTGTCATTACTCCTGTCATGCCGAATGAAGCTGGAAGATGTCAGTTAAGCTTAACTGGTCACATGTGGACAAGATCAAACCGTTTAAACCGTCGATTATTGATCTTGCGTGCTCCGCGCGAGCTAATTTCATCTTATTTCACGTCAGCTCTTTCCAGCCAAATGTTGGATTAAGGTTTTACATTGCTGACGCCACGCTGACAATTGTTTGTCTGCTATTGATCACAGCCAGTCATAATCAATCCTCGAATTCCTGCTGCCGTGGTAAAAAACAAATAGGTGTTTGAGCGTTGATCTAGCATGAAGCCTGACCCCGTCTGCTCCTCCACAACATATTGATCCTGTGTACCGATCATCATTCGGCGGGACGAGCGTGAATGTCGCTTCTGGCAGACTGCTGTATATGATGCCAGTTGACCGTACGCTCGCCGCCGGTGACCCACTTGGCAGCGCCGCAGGACAGCTCTGTGTGGTCTCAGTGGCGATGGACCCAGGGTTACGTAACCCCGCCGATGGAGTTGTGATCGGAGACTGATAAGGCCATGTGATCCCCGCAGAGGAATTAACACACGCCTCGCTTCCTCCCTGATCCCCTGCACTCAACATAAAGCAAATTACTGCTAACAATCTGCAGGCCGGCAGGCAGCGGTGGCAGCCCGGGCCTCTAGTGCAACAGGGACAATGCCATTGTTCTCCAACTCCCTCCCTCCCATACTCCCCCAACAAATTATAAATACCCCACTGGGCTCGAAGAAGCCTGTCGGCCCCAATTCCACGAAACTGGAAACATCTAAACCGTCTTCATAGATGGCCGTGAAAAGAAAAATGTTTTTCCTTTTTTGTCTTCCCCTTTTGTCCTCCCGCTCCTTGAAGACATTGTCTCCTAATTGATGGTGCTCCGAGGTTCATATTCATCACTGATTTTCCCATGCTCCTGATGGGCCGAGTGCTGATTGGGCGGACAGGACTCTGGGAAGGCGCTGACACAAACAAACACGGAGCCGACTTGACACCTGTGTGAGGAGTAACAAGATGTGAAGGCTGGAAACAAATAGACACAAATCCCAGAGACCAGCTAGGATCCACATACTGTACAAATCAGGGGTAAAATAAAGGTTAAAGGGCGTGTGAAGCTGTGGCTTTACAGTATCAAATGTCAGGCGAATGGGTTTAACATGCTTTGCAATACAGCTAGTGATTAATTAATATAAAACGGTGGAATGTTTCTCTCTTGTCTCTTACCAGGCACCGTGCCCATAGACAGATGAAAAGAGCGAGAGAAAGAGAAAGAAGACATGTGTGCGTATGTCGCTTGGTCTGTTCCTGAAGGTCACCTCAGCACTCAATGTAGTACGATAGCAGGTGTGTGTGTGTGTGTGTGTGTGTGTGTGTGTTGGAGGGGGGGGTGGGAGGGGTGCAGAGAGAGATGGAGTAAGATGGAAATGAAGAGCAAGAATAAACAAAGGCAGAGGAGACAGAGTGGGTCAGGGTCAGAGTCAATTCATTTCCCATTCACTCGGTTCTAAATTGAAACTGCAATTCACATGCTGAATATGTTCACGATCTGATGTGATAACCTTCGAGTGGCAAAAAAGATTTCCAGTTTTTTGAATTTTGAAGACTAACCTCATTGATCCCCAACCCTGATGTATTCACATGCTTGTGTATGAGAGAGAAAGAGCTACCGCAAAGGAATGGGCTCAAAGCGCTGGTGTCCCCGCTGAACTCTCTACTGTACCGCTCTGCGCCTATCACTGTCTTCTTCAGAGTTGTGTAACATCAGCCCTAACGATGTTGGGAACAGACAGTGCCCCCCCCCCAGACTGTCACCTCTTATCTTCTCCATCTCTCCTCCTCACCTTAAATATGGATATCGAGTGGAAAGCCGTAACGGGGAAACATGTTAAAGTTGGTCCGCCGCTCTCTCTTGCGCGCGCAGCTTTTCAATTTCACATGAGTTACACATGGGCCACCTTGTGTTTTTGTACGCGTCTCCTCCGCACGCGATAAATTGTCCCCCTTTGAACTCGCGGTGAATGTGGGGAAACAATGCAAATTTGAATGAATTTGCCTCGCAGTTGACTATTTGCATATCCATTTAACTGAGGATGTTCTCATCATATTTCATCGATTAACATCTCTGGGAGCTACGTTCAACGAGATTAATTAAAGCCATTTATCTGCTAAAGGTCCCCACTGTGCCTAAGGACATCACCATTTGTCTTTGTGATGATTACTGTTCAAGGCAGAAAGGGAAAATCGCACCAGCCCTCATTGGAATGCAGTCCAAAGAAAGGAATCGCCACTTTTTGGAGACAAAGGAGCAGTGAAAAAACCCAAGTCTGCGTGTGTGTGTGTGTGTGTGTGTGTGTTTTGGAGGGGATTTAAGGCGCCAACGCCGAGGACATTCTGTGCATCACCTCGCCGAGCGCGCTATCCTCATTGAACCTCCTGCCGTCCGCATTGCACTCCTCCCTGCTCTCGTTTTCTCTCTTCTCCTCTCTCTCCCTCCCTCCCTTCCCTCTTTCTCTTGCATAATAGCTGCTGTGGCCGTGAGCTGGTAGCGGCAGCGATGAGCTCACAGCAGCTCAGCCCCGCCCACCCGGGCCCTGGCTGGGCTCAGCCGTTACTGAAAAGCTGCCAGTATTTCATCATCCTCTCCCTCTCTCTCTCTCTCTCTCTCTCCCCTCGATGACCCCCGCCGCAGCTATACCCGCGGTCGCCTCAGGGTGGCAGCGCAGCCATGCGTTTTTTCCCTCAGCCCAGACACATTGTCCTCGTTGACTCAGTGTGTGTCTAACGGCTGGCGGGAACATCAAGCGCCTGGAGTCTGCAACGCTCGCTCTACAACAGTCTGGCACTGGCTAACACCAATGCACACAGAGAGGGAGAGGGAGAAAGAGAGAGAGAGGGAGAGAGAAAGAGGGAGGGAGGGGAAGGAGAGAGACTGCGGAAAAAAAGGGACAAAGAAAAAAGAGGGAGGGAGAATTTAATGCAGAGGAGGAGGAGGTAATGTATAGAATGGTGAAGTAAGTGAGAAAGATGGAGAGAGACAGGGAGAGAGACAATGGGAAGCTTTGGGATCTTGTGGGAATGAAGGATTCCTGCTTAATTCCCTCAAGATCCCAAAGGAAGCGATGAAGAAAGAAAGAAAAATAAAGAAAGAAAGAAAAAGAAAGAAAGGGAAAAATACACAAACAAGCTGACATAAAGAATGATGAATGAATGAGGCGAGAACACAATAGGAAGGTACCAGGAGAAGAAGAAAGACAGGCAGAGAAAGTGAAGAGGAGATGGTGGAGAGGTATAGAGGCAGCTATAGAACCTGCTGATCAGTGTGTGGCTGTGTGTCTTCTATGTGTCTGGGCAAAATTCATCTGCAATGCAGAGCACATCAATCTGCCAATCTGACAACAGCTGGCCGGGGATGGACTATAGAACGGCCTGTGTGTGTGTGTGTGTCTGTCTGTGCATTTGAGTTTGTGTGTGTGTGTGTGTGCATGTATATACGCATCTGGTCCATGTGTCCAGGTATGTGCATGCATGTGTGTGTGTTGAAAGAATAAGAAGGAGAGCTTAGGGCTGGACTGGGGCTGCTGGTGGAATGGCAGAATGGTGGCAGTGTGTTTTCGTAATGGGCGTTAAGGGGGCACAAGTGGACGCGTGAGGAGGAAGGAGAGGGGCTCTTAAGTCAGCACCTGTCGCGTGCTGGCCCAGGGGAGGCTTTACTGTGTGTGTGTGTGTGGGTGTGTGTGGAGAGGGGGGGGCAGGAGCAGGGAGGAGGAGGAGGGAGGAGGAAAACGTACTGGAATGCAGCCCAATCCCCTGGGGTACATCCCCCACCTACCACCAGCCCCCCCCTCAAGCGAGCTCTCATCTCACTTATATAACATTATGATGGCCACACATATTACAGGCACAGGCAGAACGCAGTCACACACACACACACACACACACATACACACACGCGCACGCTGCGCAGCGCGGAAAAGGTGTTGGAGGTACACAGGATGGCAGATGTTGGCCGATGTCCAGAGGAGGATTATATCACTTCCCTGTTGCTCTCTATTTCAATACAGGGAAATCTAGAGGAGCCCCGACTGTGCCAAAGCCGTATTCCCCCTTCCTCTCTTTGGTACCGCCGCACCGCCAGCTGCACATCAACTGGGGATTCAGGCCGGTTAGTAATTTACACAATATTAATCCGACGGCAAATCCCATCTGCAACAATGGAAAATCTTTTTGTTTTCGTTAACCTTATTTATCCCGGAAAGCGTTTTTGCTGAGCAGACATGCTCTTTTTTTTAATCCCCGCCGGTTTTTCCCATTCATACAGTTACACACACTCACACTTGGGAGCTTTTCAGCACAGCCAGTCTTCTACTGTAGGTCAATGCGTTGGAGCGATTGGGAGCTTAAGTGTCTCAAGTACACCTCCAATGAAGTTGTTGAAGGAGGGGCGAGTGTTACTTCATTCACATATGCTTCTTTTGCATTGTTTGGACTTACTGATGAATTACTGGTGATTGAGTTACTGTCTCTATATCCTTTTCATGTCCTTTACTGTCGACTGGAACCGTTCTATAATTTCCCGGAGCTGCAATAGCTATAAATCCATTTGATCCAAAAATGATAGGTATCATTTTCAGACATTAGCCCCGTAAAGACTCGAGGGTCCCCCCCAATAAAAGCATCGGAGTGAGCTGTCTGGGCGCTTTCACTGCGACGTGACCTCCCGCCGTGACCTTTGACCCGCAGAGTGTACGCACAATGGGAAGCAATGAAACAACCGGGGATATGGTAAAGTAGTGGAACTCCCCAAGGTCAATGGCTTTATGGGCCGGAGAGAAATGGGAAGAAAGAGAGAGGGAGGGCAAGGGAAGAGGAAAAAGAGGAGAGGAGAGAAGGGGGAAAAAATGATAGAGTGGGTTTTATTACCTTCGGGAATGGTCGCTCTTTTCGCAAGAGGCAGAAATAGTCGGACTGATGGGTGGACAGACAGATATGTGCGCATGAACACACACAAGCCACATTAACACACACACACACTCTCGCACAATACACTCACATCTTCATGCGCGCGCACACCATAGCCTACTTTTTCCCATTGTTTTGGCCGAAGCGGCGGGGTTGAGATCCCCTAAGTAATTATGAAATTTAATTACAATTCCTTGGGGAGCGGTATGGAAATGAGCTCCCATGTTTCTGTGCCGCCAGGCGGAGAGCAGCACAGCGGCGGAATGAAATGATCTCCGAGCGAGAGTGCCGGAAACACCCAGCATCACCGTGACAGCTGAGGCATTACGCCACGCTGTTGATACTGAACATGTGATGCTGGGGACATGTCACCTGCGACAGCAGTGACACGCTCTCACACTTCCAGTTTGTCTGCCCTGAAATAGACTTGGTGTCATGTTTTTTTTTTTTGTTCTCTTCAAACATAAGCCTGCATGTTTGTGTGTGTGTTTGTTTAGTTTGCTTGACAGTGTGTGGTATTATATGATCTGATAGTGTGGAATGAGTAGCAGCTCGGTAGAATAGAATAGCATAGAATAGAATAGAATATAATAGAATAGCATAGAATAGAATAGAATATAAACTTTTATTGTCTACAAGTAGAAATTTCACTGTCTGTTAGACAAACAGACCATGCAGGTCGTTTGATTTTTGCCACTCACTGTCTTCATAAATTAAGAACACTGTATATACGATGTACATATACAACACAGTGTAGCTTCCAGCCTGCCTGATTGACAGAGATCCTTATTATATGAAATCCACTGTAGTCCGAAATAGAAAACACCCAGACTGAACCGCGGTCAACAAGCCATTAATCCTGCCTGGCAAACACACAGATGTGCAGCGAACAACACAATCTAATCACGTCGCCGAGCCGTGGAATGCGGTCAGATGCCATAACAATATATGACATCAAAGCCTGTACGGTTGTAAGCTCCAAGGGTTGAATAACCCCTTAGATTAGTGCTGTAAGTCCTGGCAGCCAGCTCCTGCCCAGGGACCCAGACGTCATAAACCTCCCCAGACAGAGAGGGCCGGTCTCGGGCTCGGCCTCGCTGACCCCTGGCCGGCCGGCTCTGGGTGGCTGGGGCGGTTAGTTATCCGGCACTCGGGGGTTAGTCTTTGTTTGCGCCCCCGCTGACTGTTTAAAGAGCACCAGGGCTTTGTTTTAGTTGCTGATTTCTGACTCCAAGGCCAGGGAAGAACTGTGTGAATGGGGGCAGCTGTTGGGTGGATGGTGGGGGTGGAGGAGGGGGGGGTGCAGCGGCTAAGGGCTGGATTATGAAGGGGTGTTCCAGCTTTGACCTCATCCTTAAGACCCCATGACCTTAAAGAGCAGAGATGACCTTGGGTACCACATGGCAGGACACGACCAGGGAATGACGAAGAAATAAGTAATTGACTTTGCTGCGTTTTTATCTTCAAGTGTTATTAATGTATGTAAATATGGCCCTAATTGAGGCATCCTGGTGCCTCAGTCAACTACAGCGCAGGGGTTGTAAATTAGCCTTAGAAACCCGTATGCATGGCATCTATTTTGTATTTTATATATGAAACCATGTTTAATGCATTTGTCCCTGTTAAATAAACAAGTAAAATAGCATGTAACTGCATAATTCTAGGTTTGTATCCTGTTTGGGACCTTTATCACATCATCCTCTCTCTCTCACCCACCTTTCTTGTCTACCTCTACTGTGAATTGCCTAATAAAGCACTCGGAGAGCGCCAATGCTGAACAATTGTCCAACTTGCTGTCCCACATCATTCCTATGACTGACATGTTACGTTAAATTGATTTCTGGACCATGCAAATACACACTTTTTGAATTTTTGATTTTGAATCAAGTCTCAATCTCTGTTATTTCATAGTTATGGCTAAAAACAATAATTGTCTAATGAAATCCCAGATCCGGATCACCACCAAAATCTAACAAACTGTTCCTTGGGCCAAGGCCTATCTGTCCACCAAATGTCATGGAAATCCATTCATAAGTTTTGGAGATATCCTGCTGACAGACAGACAGACAAACAGGAGGAAAACATAAATTCCTTGGTGAAGATGATAATCTTTAAAAACTATATTCCCAGTACATTGAGCTGAATGTATATGTATGGTTTTTAACTTTCAATCAGAACACTACTGCTGCTGTGAAGGCTGGTTTCTATCATCATGACAGCTGCTGTCTCTGAACCCGACTTGTCTGCCCGACCTAGACGGGACGTCCTCGCTTCCTCCTACTGTTAACAACAGGTGTATGTCTGACTGAGGACCACCCTATGGGGAAAAGTACACTCATAGAAAATACATGCACACACACACTCACACTCACAAAAGGGGCCTCAGAATAAAGTGCAGGGCAAAGAGTGGAGTTGCTGAATGAAGCAGGTTTAGATGAAAGAGGCTCTCTTTGACATCAGCAGTGCCGCTGAGCCTCTGCTGGCAGCTACAGACAGGGATTGTGCCAACGGGGCAGATGCTGAAGCCCGGCCACCTGATATGGAAGGAAAAGTTTGAAAAGGGGGAGAGTGAGGAGAGAGAAAGAGAGAGAGTTGGGAAGACAATCGGAGATGGGAGCGATACAGAACGCTACAGCGAGTTGGGACGGGACGAAAGATCAATTGCCTGCGTGCGTGTCTTCATGTCTTTTTACACCGCTGCTAGCATTTCCCTTTCTCTCCCTGTCCTTCCCTCTTCCTCTCTATCATATACACACACACAAACTGCTTAACATTAGCATAATCCCACCCATAAGCATGGGAGTCATGGTTACGCTCCCAGGCAAGGCAGTGACTTATGTTGTGTGCTTCTAATCATATTACTGTCAGCTGTAAGCTGATGTTCTTGGCATGGTCCCTGGTGATACGCATGTTAGACTCTCAGCCCTCAGCACCGCACCGCCAGCACCGCCAGCATTCTGCACTGCAACGGTGCGAGCATGAATGCTGAGGATTTTTTTTGCCCTGGGGGAGGTTTCATTATGTCGGTTTTTCGCAACATTTTTTTAAGCCACTGTTGAGTTGACTGAAGATAATACTGCATTTTTGGGATTATGGCTTTTAATTATCACAGGCCTGTAAATTAAAAGGCTCCCCAGAGCCGCTAATAAACGACTGTTAATTTTACTGATTTGTCCAAAGAGGAGAATTATTTAAAGCTACCGTTTAATTTGCTTTTTTTTTCTCCAGAACAGCTTAGTCATAAGTCCACGGGGCTGGCTGGAGGATGTAGGTTAGAGAATTGGGCTTGTGACCAGAGGGTTGCTAGTTTGAGTCCCAACTGGGAAAATCTGGGCAGGGAAAGTTTTCCTCCACCCCCTCAACAGCTTTGAGGTGCTATTGAGCAAGGCACTTCACCTGCAATCGCTCTAGTAATGCTGCTTACCTGCCCATTGTAGAATACTGTTGTTGCACCAGGCAGCTCCCAGGTGTGAATGCGTGTCACTGTATGAATGTAATGCAGAGACATGCTGAAAACGAGTATGGCTGCTCAACAAAGCCCTTCCCTGGATAAGCATTAAAAGAAAAACAACTTTCATCCTATATGGGAATCACAGGATTGTGATAGGCTGAAATTAGGTTGATGATAGAGGGATTATAGAGCAGCCGAAATCAAGACCAGACAGATCAACTGACAAACAAATCTTTAATCACATTTAAAAAGAAAACGAGGAAGGCCTGTGTTGACTTAGCGGCATATAGAGATCTCCTTGTTTGCTGCTCCCTAAGTGAAGTGGAACACGCCAGTTAAACTCTATCAGATGGCCTAAGTGTTTTCTAATGTTCAGCATAAGGCCCTCATCTGTTTTCTACCCCACACAGTTGCATAGGCGTAATGCGTGCATACACATGCGCGCACACCGCGGTGTTGATAACATCGTCTCAACCTACACAGCTCTTTGATGGTCGGCGCATGTCCTGTGCGTGAGCCTCCGAGGGAGGAATTGAGGATGAGGCTTTTTCTCTAAAAGGTCACAAAGGCTTTTTTTCCGGAGCCGCGGCAGCCCGCGCTGCCCGGGAGCCGGGCTGATTCACCGCTCCGTCACGGCACACAAGGCATCAATCATCATTATCACCTGACAAATAGAGGAATCTGTGCAGAGGAAGTCAGCTGTATTGCTAGCGGATGCAGCGTACATCACAGCCGCGCCACGCACTCGCCATGTGTGCGCCTCGGTTACCGATACCGGGCTTCCCGTGTCTGGCTCCCCCCGGCCCCGCATCTCGCCCCACCATGACATCACAGCAACCATATGAGCTTGACTGACAGGCGGTCTGTTTGTTTTCCTCTTAAAGACGGAGTCCATTTCCTGTGCTCCCTTTGTTTTAGACCTTAGTCCCGAAAAAAAGATCTCCCTTTTAAACGCTGTGTTTACGTTGTGTGAGCGCTTTGAGGGAAAGCACAAAGCCGCCACACAGTGGGTGGATTATAAACTTGGACCGAGTTTCAAACAGACTGGATTTATAAACACAGAATTCCCCCACACTCAAACTCGCGGGTCCCAGCCTGCTAGCATATTAGTGTGTGTTAGCCCAGTGGATCAAACGCAGACAGGGTCTATCCTTACACTTTGATGCATTTGTGTGTGTGTGTGTGTGTGTGTCTGCTTGCATTGTGTCAGCGCCCCGCTCGTGTGCGTAGCATTTCAATTTGTTTTCACACCGCCCGAGTGCGTGTGTGAGAGCGCAGGTCGAGCGCTTTCACCTGGCGTTATCCATTACAACGTTCCAGTGTGCGTTGTGGCATCACCGCATGGCGTAGTGGCACCTCGGTGGAGTGATCTCCGGTTGTGCTGAGGCACGCGAGGGGGGACGACCCGGGGTCTCCATGTCCGACCGAAGGACTACAAGTGCCTGAATACCCATTATGTGCCAGCTGTTCAGAATGAGGAGTAATTGCAGTGTTGGCAAGGCTCCACGTGGGCCCCAGCGCTGCGGCTTCCACCCCCGCCCCCGCCCCACCCCACCCACCCACCCTGGGCACCCTGCCAAGCCCTCCTGCATACTGCCTCCCTGACCCCCCTGCCACCACCAAGCACCACCCCGCCCCACCCAGGCCTACCCCTACGCCTCAGCTCACATCAGCCCCCAAAAACCCTCCTCCACCCATTACCACCAGCCCTCTGTTCCACATTCCTTGGGGGGGCACTGGTTAAATCTAATCCCATAATAAGACACTCAGCTGTCCAGGAAAAGAAAGAGAACTTTCCTCTGGTAAATTCTAGACTTCCCTTTTTTTTTTTCTTTTTTTCTCCCCCCCCCCCCCCCCCACCCCATCCCTCTCTTCTTTTCGCCCCAACTGGAGGCAAGATGACACTTAGGGCCCCCTTGGCCAGTTGCCTTTGTCTTTCTTCGGGCTTGATTTATCCTTTCTTCCTTTCTCTCGCTCCCTCGTTCCGTCTGTTTTTTTTGTTTTTTTTTCAGTGGTATAAGATTGCCTCTGTGTTGGGTCCCTTGGTCCCTGAACAGACACATGGGAGGGCCACGTTGCTGAAGGGCCACATGGCTCTGTTGTGTAAGACCATACACACACGCACACACACACACTGTGCACATTCACAGTTTAATGCTCCCAACACACAGATGCAAGCAATTTATACATTACACTGCCAAGTCCTTTAACATACTTGCGTCTTGCCTGCAATTCGCTTGGCAAATGAAATAGTTGGGACATCATTATCTTCATCCAAATTTCATAGGAATCCTCACCTTTTACCCAAATAGAAATTGCCTGTTTATCTGCATTAGATGACAAACTGCTTGATATTGTGAAAGTAGCGCTTTCTACACACTATATTGGATTGCTTACTCTACAGTAAAAGCAGATTTATGCTTCCTAGTAAAGTCATTGCTTGGGAAAAATTTGCTTTGCTCAGTTCAACATGTTTTTTTTTTTGCAAATCGTCTACAAGATGTGTGACTTGGGTAATCACACATTTGCCCAATCAATGGAAATAGACATAGTTCAAGAATAGAGAGACCCTTCCTCTAGACAGCTGAATGGAAAGGCTTGCAACAATGTCAATGGGAGGTGTGATGCTTAGAGAGACTGTCTCACACCCAGAAAGTCACAGGTTTGATCCCCGCCATTGCCGATGCATCCATCTGCTGTATGTCCGAATGTTCTTGTTCAAAACGCTGAACCGCTACACGATCCAGGATTGCCACTGCTGGCTTCCTCTATGAATATTTATGTGTGTCCCAGAGGAATAGGCAAAGAAAGGACTTGCTAATTACACTTGGGTAACACAATGATGAAGGAGCTGTAACATTCCTAAAAGAAATATGTGTTCAGTCACGGAAAAAACAATGGTTAAGTGGTTCAAAAGTTTGCGTACAACGCTGGAGGAAAATGATTTATATTCTTTTCTCCCTAATAAACCCTATCTGTATGAAGCATGGGTTTCTCAGAGGTGTCTCTCTGTTTGTAGTTATTAGGTCAGTGTGTGAAGAGAGGAAGGGTCAGGGCTGAAGTGGGTGTGTGTGTGTGTGTGTGTGTGTGTGTGTGGTGTGTGTGGCTGGGTAAGGAGTGTGTGTCCAGGGCTCGAGTGTGTCCGTGTGGAAATCACTAAGCTGGGTTATCAGCTCTAGGAGCCTGGGAAACTGGAACAGACCGAGATACACAGAGGACAGATAAAGACAAAGGGGTACAGAAGGGGAGAGAAAGAGATGGCGAGAGAGGGAAAGAAAAAGAGAGAGAGAGAGAGAGAAAGAAAATGAGAGAAATACAGTGACAATGAGTCAGAGAGACAGAGGGAAAAAAAGAGAAAATTTAAGCTGAATTCGGCAACTTCGGGAGCTTTTAATTTTGACTGGAAAACACGTTGGACTCTTAATTTTCTCTTCCTAAAATTTAACAATTGGTTTCCACACCACATACATTGTTTTTTTTGTCATTCCACACACTTTTCTCATCTGTCCTCTGCGAACCCCCTGTCTACCCTGCTACCGTAATCAGCTCACATACCCCTCTCTCTCTGTTGCTGTAGTATTTACAGTGCAGGGTTATTCCAGTGGAATGATTTAAGGTAGGGGGAGGGAAAAGGTTGCTTGTGGTCAGGTGGGAGGGGGGACCAAAACAACAGATGGACCGTCTCGTGTCTGTAACCCAGATTCTACCTCTCTAATCCTGTCTTCACTGCAAGAATGTCCACACACTGCAGGCTGGACACTCCAACAAATGACCATTCGGATTTGAACCAGGCTGAGCCGGGATAAATAGGTGGCTGACCGAGGGCCGTTTCTCACCTTGTTAGAGCGTGATGTGTGTGTGTGTGTGTGTGTGTGTGTGTGTGGGGGGGTCTTGATATATGGAGGGTTATGGTATGAAAACACTCAAGGTCGATCAGTTGATTACTCCTCCGTAGCCTTCGTCGGTCCGGTCATTAGGGAGCTTGTTATCTCGCGCTTAACAACCTTGTTGTCATTAGAGAACTCGCCCGGTGTGCCGTGATTAAAAAAAAAAAAATGTTTTAATTGGGCAGCTAGTGAGTGTGTCATTGTTGGGAGCGACCTGGCTGTCACTCAACGTCCCAGCGACCGATTGAATTGCGTGACTCACTGGAGGGGTGGGGGGAGGGGGTGTGTGTGTGTGTGTGTGTTTAGGGGGGGGTGATGATGGGGCTAGACAGTCAGCTGTCAGGGGGCTTGAAGGGGCATGGGGCAGCGTCAGTCAGCTGATGAAGTAGTGGGGTGGAAGGAGGGGGGGTGGAGGGGGGCGGCGTCTGTCAGCTGATGGGGTAGTGGGGTGGAAGGAGGAGGGGGGGGGCATCTGTCAGCTGATGGGGTTAGGGATGCGGGGTGGGGGGTCGGGGGGGTTCGGGTGAATCAGTCAGCTGGCGTAACATCATTAGAGTCGACCTTCTAAAACCAGGTCATCGGTGGGATTACTAACCCAGACTTGTTACTCAACGCCCACCCCGCTGTCCCCCCTCCCCTCTCCCCCCCTTCACCCCCCACCTATTCTTAATTACCACTCCCTCTTTATTTTCTTAATTCGTTAGCGTCTCCGCGCCCCCGTCTTTACCGATCGCCCCCCGTTGCGTCGGTGTTGTCTCTCTTCGCCCCGGCAGCCGCGCCTCCTTTACGTCAGCCTGCTCTTCCTCTTCCTCGCCCCCCTCACCCTCCTCTCACAGCTCTAAGACCCTGCTCCCTAATACGCTTGATTTCATTCTTTGCCCTTTCGTGCTTTCCTCTCATACCCCCCTCATATTTCCCCCCTTCTACCGCCCACAGGGAACGCACCGCCGCTTAGGAAACCCCTCGCCGCGGCCAAGGTCAGAGAGGATACGTCGGGGGCTTTCTAGGTCAGGTTAGAGGTCGGCCCAGGTCTGAGGGATTGCACTGTAAATTAGTTGATTAGAAATCCCTAATTACACGCCTGTAATCTGTCTCAGGGTGCCAGTCTCCAGCTTAGTTGTCGCGCCAACAGCCTGGAGCGCGGGAGAGGAGGAGGAGAGAATGAGAGGAGGAGAAAGAGAGGGATTTAGGATTGTAGGGGTGACACAAAGGTTGAGGTGTACTTTGAATAAACTGACCGGTTACACACACGTTGAGTGTGAGTTGGATCTTGGAAGAGATAGATATTAGACACAAACTAGGTGAAGTGTGTGTGTGTGTGTGTGTGCGCGGGTGGGGTGGGGGGGTTGCTATGGGATGTAATGAGAGTTGGTTTTGTTTATCTTTGACTGTGTTATACAGTGTTAAACACCTAATGACTATGACGCAACACGGCCCTCCTTTGCCAGACGGCGGTTAGCCTCAGCATGGGTCACTGAGTTACTGCGGCAACACTGTCGACTCCCTTACGATGGCATAATGATATTAGCGGTGTTAGCTTACAATTAGTAGTGTGAAATTGCCCTCGGTATTGAGTTTTTCTCTGGCCAGCGGCATTGCAGCGGGCCGGTATTTATCCTCTCAGACGGTCAATGGCGGCCGGTCAGCGCTTCTGTTGATTCTACCTGGAATCAATACGGTCCCGGGGCTGACGCTGCAGAACAGGAGCCAGACGAGGATCGATCAGTCTGTAATGGGATCAGAACCGATCGCCGGCCCCGCTGCAGAGCCTCCAAGGTTACAGCTTTTGCACAGGGGTGTGATCCGACCGAATCAGCGAGGATTAGAGACGTTTCATCATCGTCATCAATCAGGGCCAGTGGAAGGAGTTTTTCACGGGCTTCAAAGAGAAGCAAAGGCATGACGTGTGCATGAATTTGTGATGTATGCAGGTTAGATGTTGGGGATGTTATGGGATGAAAATGACCCTCCCTCCCCACCCACGACTCCTTCAGACTGACTGTCCGTCAAGTCACATGCCTGGAAGAACACAAGCTAATAGGAAGAGACAGCAGAGGAAACCCACAACAGAGACCTGTTGATGCGTCATAACCTTAATTCCCCCTTGTCAGTTAATGATGCGTTCAACGCGGACGCGACGGGAGGTCTGCGCCCGTGGAATTGAGCCGTGACAGAGGTCACGGGCAAACGATCTGGTGGCCCGGCAGAGGAGGCCAGCTGAATCACCGGGGGGGTTACGACCGATAGGCTGCGAGGGGTCAAGGGTCAAGGCCTCGTCCAGTGGCCCTGTGCTCTCCAGACAGCCGTAAACTGTGTCCGTTCATTAGCGGCCCATTATGGCAATGACCATCAAGAGGGGGGTGAGACAGGAGAGGAGTGTCAGTCAGTGTCAGCCTTGAACAGGCAGTAATAAGAGTCACAGGTGCCATGGAAATAGAGGAATTTACTCACAACACTCTAGCCTCTGACTTAAAAACAGTAGTACTTGCAGTATGTTTGTTCTAATAGTGTGCATCTACTTGCAGTGTACTGACTCCTCTAACAATGGGAAGTCGGTTTGTGCATTGAGTTTTAAAAAAGTTGTTTGATTTCAGTGGTGAACAGGAAATAAAAGCGCATGTGAATCAGCCGCACTTTGATGTGGTCGCTCTCTTGGTGATGTTTGTTTTCTGTTTTATGTGTATTTACGCCGTTTGTTGCTCTGCAAAGCACTGTGTAATGAACCTGTGCTGTTAAAAGCGCTTTAAAAATTAATGTGACTTGACTTCATCTGACAAAAATCTGGGTATAATGAGACAGAGAGAGAGAGAGAGAGAGAGAGAGAGGGAGCAGTGTGCACAGAGGAATCCTCCTCTGCAAATAAACAATCAAGAGGGCCTTTCCTCTCCAGTCTGCCGGTAATGAAGGCTGGCTGGTGTGTGTGGGGAAAATCCCATCTAATCGGATGACACTAATTAAAGCAGTCAGAAAACACAGCAGAGTACCTGCTCAGCACGCAGTGTACACAGTCGATACAGAACTCTGCCCCTCTTCTCTGTAGCTCTCTAGCTTCTCTGTTCTGTCCAACAGTTCGGTCTCAAGCACAGCAAAGGGAATGCGACATCACAGATGGACAAGATGGCTCAACACCAACACAGTGTGACCTTGACGCTTGACTGTAATGCTCTCCAACGAGCTGGAGGCGCAAATTCAGCACAGTCCCCGCCCCCCCCCCCCGACAGCCAGTGCAGAATGAGGGGGACAAAGACAGAGAGAGAGAGTAAGCGAAACCGTGATAAAGAGTGAAGAAAAGTGGGAGAGAGGGCGAACAAGGAACGAGCGGCGGAGGGAGGGCGAGAGCGACAGGAAGGGAAAAAAAAAAAAAGGAGGGCGAGGGAGAAACAGAAGGCCCGCGCAGACGAGAGTGTGGGCGTTTTTTTTTTTTTATTGGTGTCACGAGAGGAGAAATCAATAAAAGAGGTGAAAAAAAGCCTCCCGGTTTTAAGAGGCCCATCGCCGCGGCAATTAAAGGGGCCTTCAAAGGGTTGGCCTAATCAGCGGTTAAATAAAGATAGGGGCAGGCGGCGCTTTGGACGGCCCCGCTCCTGTAATCTAACACCTACTGCCCTGCACTCAGTGGCCCCTTGAACTCGATGTGTGTGTGTGTGCCTGTGCGTGTGTGTGTGTGACTTTTCTACATTCACATACATGAGTGCCCGGACATGTTTCTGACAGCTTGTACGTGGTTAACAGACTCTTAAAAGGCAGATTAACTCGTTTGGGCTTCCTCTCTGCGTCCTTCTCTGTCAGTCTGTTGTGTTTGACCTCTGTCTAAACCAAAGTGAGACAAACCAGATATACATACATATATACAGTATATATATATACTCAGTCAGCGTATATAACAGCTATTCAGTGCACCCTCTGTACCCATGACCCTTCCATTTACCTGCCATCTTATCTGCCGCGCCATAGACTCATTCATCATGTGTGTAGGTTCTCACTGTGATAAGGCGCGGCGCTATCCAGGCCCGCCGGTGAGTCAATACTCCAGCCTTGGGTCTGTCTTCGCCGGCCTCTCCCCCTGCTTAAAGAGGCACGGTGTGGACAGAGCAGATTCCAGGGCTGAGCAATGAGTTTGCTTTAGGCACACAGGGGCCCGAGATAGACAGGTGGAAAAAAGGCCCTTTACACAATGTCATTGCATGTCACTCCGCCGTGTTAAAGTTTACAGGACGGGCCGGGCCGCTTCGCCTCGACCTTGGTTCGCGGAGTCGGGCTTTTACGGAGATCCATACGAGCGCGGACGTATAAGCGCTCACACGCTTGTACACACCTGCGGTTTTGTTCCCCTAAATACCTCGGCTCTTGTCATTCCGATGTTTCCCCCCAAATCCCCTCTCCCCTCCTCCCCATTAACCCCTGTCACCTCGCCCCTCCCTCCACATCCCCATGGTTAAGCCGGCATTATCAGCGGGCTCATTAGGGCGGCATTAGTGTCAGAGATGGACACAGTGATATGGCTCCGCAGCTGGATACAGGGAAGCTAAGAGAAGACCCCGAGCCGTTTTTTTTTTTCTTCTTCTTCTTTTTTTTGTTTTGTCTCCTCCTTCCCGGGCTCCCTCGGTCTCTTCATGCTATTGTTTAGGGATGCCTCTGATTCTGACACCGGAGGTCAGAGGTCGCTCGCCCACAGGAGCCGTCCCCCGAGCGCACTGTCACTGCGATTCACCACTCACGCGGTGCCGCTGTCACCCGGCCCCGACACAGCCGTCACTCACGCTCGCACACGTGTGAATATGCAGCGTTACGCTCTCGGGCGAACACGCGCTTTCATCAACCGGCCATTCCTTCACAGGCCTACTTCTGCTCAGAAATCAAAGCGCTCAAGATGATACTGTGAAACTTTTGATAGCATCCCAGGCTTTTTTTTGTTTTTTTTTCCAACAAGCACAATGACTCAGAGTTTATTGGAGACCGGATTTTGTTTCAATCTGCACCTCCAAAAAAGGAAAAAAAGAAAGGGAAAAAATAAGCCAGATACTGTTTTTTGGTAACACTTTAGATTAGGGCTCACATATTAACTATTAACAAGTTGCTTATTAACACGCATATTAGTAGTGTATTGGTTCATTATTAGTCATTACAAACTACTTATTAGCACCTTATAAAGCCTAATTAAGAGAGAGTAAGTATTCTTCTGATACTATCACCTTCTAAGCCCCATACTGAGCAAAGCATAATAAAAACCCAATTCATGTACAACAACTTCCTTATTGACTTATTTCCTTTGTCAGCAGGTTACAGTGACAATATCACGGCGTCCAGCCACACCTGTTCACAGTTACATGAGTTGTTTTATGGCCTGCAGTGTTTTGACCAGTCAGTCATTTATTAGTGGCAGTGGCATTTGTTTGACGATCTTCCTGAAAAGATAAAGGCAATTCTTTTTTATTCTTTTATTTTATTTGTTTAGTCTGACTGTGATTAAGTATTTCCTTTTCCAGGTACACCTGGCCAAGAAAGCAGCGTCATGGCAAACATAAAAGTTACAGACAGAACATACAGCAAAATCCAAACTTATGTTAATCTTCACTGAACAAAACGAAAACACTTCCTTAATGCGTCTGCATCCTTTAGTAGACATTATATGATCAGTACATTGTAGCAATTTTGACTGAAGCAGTATTGTTTATGTCAGAATGTGCACATGCCAAGTTTGCATCTTTTACACGTGAAGAAGAAGAAGAGTGTCAGAGTGAGAGGTAGAAACCCCCCAGCCTTGGCCCTATGACCCAGATAGCACCACTTAGGAAACCACTGCCCACGTTCCCATCGCCCGCTAATGGCTCCTTCTCCTAATCATTAACACGCAAATGGACCGTGTTGGTGTGTGTGTGTGTGTGTGTGTGTGAGAGAGAGAGTATGTGTGTGTGGCTGTGTGTTTGTTGCGTACTCTGTGCTTGACACAAAGCTGTGATAGACATAATAGGCTGAGACCCACTTAGAGTCCAGGTTTAAATTTAGCAGCACAAGATACTCGTGTCCTTACTCGGAGTCATGGACTGCGTGTGTGTGTGTGTGTGTGTGTGTGTGTATGCGAGTGTATGTGTGTGCAAGTGTGTTTGTGTACTTGTGTGCTTAAGAACGGAAGTTTGAATGGGTGTGTATATCTGTAAAAAAAAAAAAAAAAGAGCAGTGGACATTAGTTAACCGTTTACCTTCTGCATCTGCAAAGGTGCTGTAGGAGTTTTATGATACAACAAGAAGTGTTTGATCTGTGCGGCCTGTGGGTGTGTGTGTGTGTGTGTGTGTGTGTGAGAGAGTAGTGTGAGGTCAGAGCTGCATTTCCACTGAACTGCTCAAACCTAACGCCCCCTCCTTGTGTTTATATCTCATAAAAGTATAAGGACACAAAGGGAGCTGTCACTAGTCCCACTGGGTGATTTTTCTCTCTCTCTCCCCCCTTAAGGCCGTTCATAAAAAAAAAGAGGGTAAGAAAGAAAGAGAAAGGGAAAGAAAGGAAAACAGAGCAGGTGAAGAGATGAAAAGCGAGCGAAGGCTTGACTCAACAGTATCGGGTGTTCAGGCGTGTATGCGCGGGGATCAGAGGTGAGAGGATGTGTGTGTGAGAGTGAGCGTGAGCGCGACTCTCGCGTCTTTACAGAGGCGATTGGCTTCACCTCTGTCTGGTGACCGGTGTCCATGGCAACGGCCCACCTCAGGGATGGACCTGATAGGCCGATCGGGCCCTGAGGCGGCAGGTGAGGGGTCAAAGTTCAGGGTCCGGTGGCCTGGTGGTCTGGTGCGGGGCGAAGAGAGGGGTTAGATAACACAATATTATGAGAGGGAGCAATGGTCTGAACTGCTGGACCTTCTGGACAGTCAAGGCTGCCTGAAGAGCCTCAACAGGTCTGAGTCAAATCAATAAATATATCCATTTTGGAAAGAAAAGAGTCACTACCTGAAGTTTATCATCTTATTTCCCTAAAATACACAGCATCTAGCCTGGTGTCTGGTAGGTCTTTCCTGGGAAAACTTTCATTACCACTTTAAGTTACCTACTATCCTTTAAAAAATACAAATTTTCTTTTAATTTAAATCATTTTGATATCACACTTTTGCAAATGGTGGATATGTCATTTTAATATGGCCCTTTACTTTGTACTCTCATTTCTCTCTGTCTTTCTACTTCACAGCTCTCTCCCTCTCTTCTCTCTATCTTCTCTTTCGGTCTCCTCTCTCTCTCTCTCTCTCTCTCTCTCTCTCTCTCTCTCACATACACACATTACACATACACACAGATAGGGAGAAGCAGGGAGGGGTGTTGGTCCGATTATGAGAATGAATGAATAACTTCCTGCTGCTGGGTTGCGAGAGTGGGCGTGCGAGTGTGTTTGTTATCTGGCCCGGGTGTTTTATCAGGATCAAACAGCAGCTCGGGCATTAGCTACAGAGGACTCTGCTCTTTTATCTCCGCTGGCAGGGATAATAATTCTGCTCATGCAGAAAGCAGCGGCAACAGAGGTGTGTTCAAGGAAAAACTGCTAAGGCGGGCGTGGTGAATGAGGGGATTTGGTGGAGGGAGTTTACCCACATTAGTCTCATGCAAAAACAGCAAAATCACTCATAGACACTGGTTACATTCTGTCTGTCTTCTTCCCTTTAAGTGCCTTGTTCAAGGGAACATTGGCAAACATCATTAAAGGAAGGGAGAGCCTGCCTCGCTCATTTCCGGTGCCAACGTTTTCCCAGCTGGGATTTGAACCAGCAGCTTTCCGGTCACAAGCTTGTTTTTCTAGCTATTAGGCCTCTTACACTCCCCAGGCCCCCCAGTCATTTTCCAGTCTAATTAATGGTAGTGCGTAGCGGGGGACACAGTTGTTCCAAAACGATTGCCAAATCACCACTGATGAGTGTTTGTTCTCTACTTAAAGGAAGCTTTTCTTTGGTGTGTGTGTGGGTGTGTGTGTGCAGGATTGTATGAGCACACACACACAAACCAAAGGAAAGGAAGCAGCTACAGTATACTGGAGCAGCTGGGCTGCTAAAGGGCGTCTCAGCAGTGGTTTTGAGGGAGAGAGGAGCGTGACCCATTGCTTTTCCTCACCCAGATTTCCCAACCTGGTCTGGGAATAGGAACCAGCAACTTCTGGTCCCAAGCCTGCTTCTCTAACCACTGCCATCCTGGTTTGTTCAGTGCAGATTGAGAGATATCCAGCTGTTTCCAAAAGTGTTGCCAAATGACCACTGACGAGTGTTTGTTCTCCATCTAAAGGAAGCTGTGTGTGTGTGTGTGTGAGAGAGAGAGAGAGAGAGAGAGAGTGCACACAAACCAGAGGAAAGGCATACATGTGGAATCCCAGTCAGGTTCACGGCTCAAAACTCCTCTTCTCTTCTCTTCTCTTCTCTTCTCTTCTCTTCTCTTCTCTTCTCTTCTCTTCTCTTCTCTTCTCTTTTCTTCTCTTCTCTGCTCTCCTCTCCTCTCCTCTCCTCTTCTTTGTCTTGTGTCTCATAAGGTTATCCAATGCTGCAGCACTCGGTACAAACCTGCAACACCTTGAGTGTCTATTAGGGAATCCATGCCCTGGAAAGTGAAGGGACACCCTTGAGTGTATCAAATACTTGAGTGTAGTGCAGTGTAGTGTCGTGTATCTTATAGTCTGCAGGGCTTTTGCGGCTTCGGGGGACTTCCTCTCTTAGCTGAGGGTGGCCCCGCTCTAGAGCTAAGCCTGCTCGGAGATCATCCAGAGACAGACACAGAGCAGGTAGGGATTAACATAATCCACCTAACTCATCTCTCTGGACGACAGCCAGACACCGAACAGTCACAATCACACACACACACACATATACTTTCTCTCCCTCCCTCTCTCTCTCTCTCCCTCCCCCTCCTCCTTCCACTTCATACAAGAAAATCTTTGACATGATAATTACACGAAGAGCCTCCTTTCTTAGAAAGAATACTATAAATCACCCCGGTTGCTCTTTTAACACGGGAACACACCTGCGAACACCTGAACGTCGCTCACCACCACCACCCTGGGCAAGCACAGTATGCACAAACACACCCAGCAATTTGGTAATAACACCGCCGCAATTGAGGACGGAGTGTATAATGCGTTTCTTGCGGTCGTTGCTTATGGGACGATTTACCCACGGTGTATATTTTCGTCGCATATTAAATCATATCCCTCCCACCCTAACAATGTCTTTGAACTGTCAGGCAGCAGACGTTTACTTGCCAGATATATGGATTTTTCACCCAGCCCCCTTAATTTTAGTACAACACAATGCAGAGTGAGGGACGGCCGGGGAGGGGGGGGGGAGGGGTGGTCTGTCGTTTGATGTGTTCTTACCCTATCCAAAGTAAAATATCCCAGTAGCTTTGATGTGTTACCTTAAAACCCTCCCCCCCCCCGCTCCTCTGTTCCCTTGCGGGAAGCGAGAGAGAGATCACACACACACACACACACTCTTGGTACTTGGCCAGATATACGTAGATGAAGCTGATGAGCACATTGGTATGTACATGTGTGCGTGCATGTATGTACATGCGTGTGCACTTGTGCGTTCAGGTGCGTGTGTGTGCACGTGCGCGCAGGTATGAAGGTTGCGCCGGTTGCCAAGATCCCTTTATTCTAGCCACGGTGCAACAGGGATCCAGCAGGCTTTGGGAGATTTAATCGCTCTGGGAGTTTGAGTGAGCAAGAGGAAATACCCCTAACAAGCAGAGTCAAAGTGTGATTAGTGTGCATTTTTTTCCCCCCCTTAAGTCTGTTAGTTTATGTGTGTGTCTGCCTGTTCTGGTGACTCACATCCCTCAAGTAATGACACATTATCCCTCAACACACACAGTAAGCCCCAGCTACTTCACAGCCATGATCAAAAGCACTAGTCATACATGTTGTTTCATCACTCTTATCCACCAACTAAGCCCAATCACTGCTTTTATGACAAATCTCAAACTCTAAGTCCATCTTTTATGACAAATCCTCCAGCAAGCGAGGGCCCAGTAGTTGCATTCATGTTGAACCCCAAACCTTAAGTCCCAATCATGGCTTTTATGACAAATCTGGAACTTTAAGTCCCCGTCATTGCTTTTATGACAAATCCTCAACCTGCGGCCTGATCCCTGTGTTTATGATGACCTCCTAACCTTAAGCCAGCCATGCGGTCTTAACGAGGGTTCCGCCGGGTTCGGTCCGGCAGTAATATAGTTCCCCCCCCCCCCCCCAGCCCCCGCCCTCCCCGGTCGGACACTAACGAGACGCCGCACACTGACCTCTGCGGCGGCTCAAATTAGATGTAAATTGTGCCTGATTTTTACGGGGGTCCCTAACGCGATCCAGATCCCCCCGCCATCCCGGCCAGCGGGTCAACGCCGTGAGAACGTCTCGCTCCCTAACGACATTTGGAGTGGTCGATGAGAGGGGTCATGGGTAATGGTGACCTCACTGGCCTACACTTCACTTCCTTCTAATTAGAGCGCTGGGCCAGATCAAAGGAGCCAACCGCATCGCAGCGGGAGGGCTACTGAAGGAGCAAGGGGAGGGTAGTGAGGAGGAGGAGGAGGAGGAGGACGAAGGCGAGGGGGCAGGAGGAGGGCGAGGTAGGAGCCTTTTCTATAAGTAAGAAGGGGGGAGAATTTGGGTTTTTTGTTTTTTTCATTAGCCCTGGAGGTCAGTGGGGCGCTGAACCTGAGTGCGCCGGTATGGACGCTCTTCTATAGGTGGCAGGAGAGCCTTAGAGACTAATAGAGAAGTAGCGGAGGGGAGACGTGTGTTTGCGCGAGAGGTAGAGAGGGAGGAGGAGAGAGAGGTGGAGGGTGAAGGAGAAGACAGAACGAGCCATTCTTTCAGAGGAGCCGCACACCTCGGACCGCCTGCTCTGCGTCTGGCCACAGCTGCGGAGCGGAGACCGAGCCAGGCGCACCGGAAGCGGCGCATTTAGCGCTTCCTCTTCCTCACCGGGGGTTGTGTGTGTGGCGTGGAGCCCCAGAAATGGATATGCACACACACACACACACACTGACATTCACATTCACGTTCACACAAAAAAAACATTCATCTCTTGTGGAAGCCATGGACACAGAAGACCTTCGCACAATAACAAGCGCCGGAGCACATCTCTGTTTCCACGGTTACTAATGAGCACACAACCAAGCTGGATTAGAATATATAATGAAAGGTACCCAGTTGGGGACATTTTGTTCCAGTAGAGTAAGAGTGGAAGGGTACAAGATAGAAAATGGTACTGGGATTTCCTGGAAATCACTGTACCATTAAAATCCAGTGAATTTCTGTAAAGGACTTGTTGTAGGGGTTCTGGTGCGTTAGAGAACACTGCGTTCTTCCACATCTACGAACACTAGGACAGTGTGTCCCGTGGAGTCGGGTTTCAAGACAGCGCCCCCAAAATGCACTTGGCCATTGTGAATGTATGGCATGTAAGGGTCCCATTCATTACATTTGTTGTTATTGCATTGGTGTTGTTCTTGCATAGTAATCAGTGTATGACAGAGCATTTGCATTGGATCAAATCATTGTTTAATGATTTAATGACTAGGCCTAAATATGGGAGCATGTTCCAATATTGTGACGATAAAACCTAATCGACTTTATTATCGTTAGCCATATGGTTCCAAAGCAGGCTGATGTTTTGCGGCACAATGAGCTTTCCATGGTCATTTTCCAGTGATCTGCTATCTAAATCCCGGTCAAATCCAGCGGTTTTGTCGGTGAGCTGGCCGCCACAGAGGAAATGGCTCCGCTGCGGTGCTGACCTCTCCTTGCGCGCTCCTCTAAGCGCGCTGTGGACGGGAGGATTGGGAATTTCATATGCGGGGAGCTCCGTGAAGGGATCAGCGAACGGTGAAACCGCTGCCTGGGAAGTTCACGGCGCTTTGATGGAGCCAGAATTCCGGGCGCTTCCCGTAATCGCGGGATAAGGCTGTGTCATCCCTGTCACTCACCTGGATTTATCAGCAGGAAATCTGGAAATGAGGCGGCATTCCTGCCCCCCCCCCCCCCCCCCCCCGCTCTTCTTCCTGATCCTCCAGGAGCTCAGACGGGTCGACCGGCAGACAAAGGAAGCCACAGTCACGGACGAGATGCGATTTGACACTGCGCAGGCTGCTATCTCTCGCTAACATATCATCATATCAACATATCATCTTTCATGATATGTTACATATAGTTTTTGGACCGGCTACAGACAGGAGTTTGCTAAAACGCGGCTCTCGTAGATCGCAGTGATTAAAAAGCTATTTGTAAAAGTCAAAAACCAGACCCTCTTCAACCAACCTTGTATAACCCTTAGGGCGAGCCAGTGAACTATGGACCACCCCCTACTATTGATGTTGACATGTTCACTGACCTAGTCTGTCAACACACACACAGACACACACACACACACACATAATTGGTCTACCCCTCCCATACTAACCACCCCTTGATATCATCTGTGTCCTCTGATACGCTGCGATCCGACCGCAGTATGTTCCTCCATGTTGCCCTCTGGTTCTGTATGAACCCATCGGAACACGGGACCCCCAGTGGGCTCACTGACCCTGTGATGAGCTCCTCCACAGGACCCCGGGGCCTCAGTCATAGGCGTCTCTTTCATTTACGGGACGCAGAACCAAACATGGTTTTGAATCACTGACATAAAGTATCTCGCCAGTATGTGTGAGTAAAATCTCCCTGCATAGACAAAGGGCTGCTTTCATAAAAATGTCCTTTAATAGACGAGGCCCCGAGGCGAGATGTATCTTTGATTTCTTTTTCAAAGACCCATTGGAAAAATAAATAAAAAGAAATATCTGTACCATTCATACATAGTTTTAGCTTTTGATAGATATCAGTAAATCAATGTAACCCACTGACTAATATGACTATAATAAATGTATGTGTTTATATTCACTGGTCTGGCCTGAAGAGCAAGATGGCATCTCATTCAGTTTTGTCATGCTATGGCATATTAGTGACAGATGCCTTCACACACATGCGCAGGCAAGTAAACATGCACACACACACACTGTACTACCCCCACTCCACACACACACCTGTGACGTTTCACACAGATTTACACAAGCACGTATGTACGATTGCAAACACACACACACACACACAAAGCTCACACACAGACGAGCACCAGCAGCCATCCACACCAGCTCATTATGGTAACAATTATCGGGGTAATCAATCGGCCAAATTATGGGCCAATAACTGAGGCCTCATTGTCCGGAGCGGGGACACAGCGGCCTTCTTCTCCGCTGTCCGACCCCGACTGCATCATTTTGGGCTTGACCCCCCCTGGACCCCCCCCCGGACCCTTCCGCCCCTCCTCCCCGCCCCTAATACCTTCCTGTCTCCATTATCAGGGCCGCGGGGGTCGCTGCTGCGCAAAGGTCAGGGTTTAGAGGTCGCGCTGTCACTCAGGCGGGCGCCGAAAATAGGTGGCATGTGATTTTAACCGCGGAAGAGCTGGGAGCTACGGTCCGACAGCGCGCTGAGTTATGTCTCCGTGTGTGTCAACGTCATTAACTCCCTTTTACACGCGGCTTAGCGTGCGCTCCAGAACACCCACTCTCGAACGCCGGAGAATGCGCTACTGTATATCAACTCAAACAACCATATAGGTGTTGTTTGACCCAAATACCAAGTTCATTGTTCACAACACAAAAGCAAACTAACTGGAAGAAAACAGTTCTTTAAAATAGCCCACAGGAATCCAGTGATAATAGCTGGGAGGAGAGGAGGCCAGGCTGTTAAAACGCTGGTAAAATCCTTGAGGTTGGCTGTATCTGGGCTCTGGCTGCTGCTGGCCGGTATACGGGCCTTTCTGACGGATGTTTGCTGGCACAGGAGCTACGGCGCGAACGCCGCAGTGTAAATCAAAGCTGCCCTGTTAGCGCTGCAGCGTAAATCAATCACATCCCTGCTTAACACAGTCTGCAGGAGCTGAATGGGCCTGCATCACGGGCTGCATTCCCAAACAGTGTCTCACCTGCCCGGTGGTGACATGACTGTCATGGTTTGGCAAGCCGGGAGCACACACACACACACACATTGGCTCGGACACCGTCTCTCTCTCACTCTTACTCTCTCTCTGTTGTACACACACACTCCGAGAGATACGTCTTCCTCTGAGGAGGTGCAACATGAGAATACTTCTTAAGGCTCTTATGAATAGGACAAGGTGATGTACCTCATTAACTGACACGCAGGTGACAAATGGTGCACTGTGTTGTAAGTGTGTGCGGGTATCTACAGTTACCTGGAAGGCAAGAGGAAATAGTTTTCCTCACAGGTCTGGTTATGCATGCTTAAGATTCCCTACATCTGGCACGGGAGGCAGTTTAAAACTCCTTATCTGCATTCAAACAGAAAGCAGTGCAGAGCAAAGGGCGCTCTGAAGAAAGAAGGGGTATAAAATACCCTGAGCCAATGACTGGCAAGCATCAGCGTTCTTGTTTTCCCTGTCTTTTATGAGTTTGTAATGCAGTGCGCGCACATCACGCAAATGCACAAATATGCGGTTGTGTGTTTGGGTTCAAGAACACACACACACACACTCCACACACACAGCTAAATCCATTACTGCATTATTACAAAATCTTGGCACCGAGGTTTTATTTGTTCTCAGCTGCAATTTTCTGTTGTTTTGTGTGTGAGGTATTGATGACAGATACGTCTGATTATGCCTCAACACAATCAGTGTCCTCATAAGAAACATCATGTGGTTTCAGGTGAATATTCATTCTCATCCCAACTTCAGTGTTTTTCGACAAATACCAACTGCTTTGTGCAACGCTCAACTCCGCTCGACTTGACGTATGAACGAAAGCCCCTCTCGATTATTTGAAGTTTCACTCGGGAGGAAGAAGAATGATAATAAATCACACCTGCGTGAGCTTCTCTTCCTCTCCTCAGAGGATGTGGAGTTCTGGAGCGGCCCGTATCTGCCACTATAAAGATTCCTGCCTCCTGACCCGGAAAGGCAGGCCTGTAATAAGAACCATCAAATACGTGTGATTGATCGCCCGACGCCGCCGAGAGGAGAGAATGCAACAGGCTGGATGGGCCGGTGCTTGCCAACGCCGAGGATGGTATGTGGGTGTGTGTGAGAAAAAAGCGAGGATGAGAAAGAGACAGAGAGACACAGAGAGAGAGAGAGAGAGAGAGTTGTTTAATAGGACAGGGGGGAATGGGGTTTTTTAGAGATGACAGATGGAAAGAGACGCTAAGTAGAGAGAGGAAAAAAAAGGAAAGCCGACATGGAGGGGGGGAGAGGAAGGAGAGGGATCGGCGACAAAGACCCCATTAACCTGCAGCCAGGTGTAAATCACACAGAGGGCTGCCAGTCTGGAGCTCATTTTGTCCCCCTGACCCGCCGATTACCGCAACTATTGCTCAACAGCTTGGTCTCGCGGTAGTTAGGGACGGAGTGAGGTGACACTCTCCTGATGGATGCCCTGCACTCGCAACGAGCGGGGGAAGCAACAAAGGAGGGGAGGGGAGGAGTGGAAGGGTTGCACAATCGTGCATATTTCATATCTCATACCGTATGTCACGTTTGAAGCCTTCACATCTCACTTTTCTCACGGCGGGTGTAGGCACAAGTGGCTGTGCGTGTGTGTATGTGTGAGTGTGTGTTTCCAAGTATGCATATGTGTACATTATTGTGTATACTGTTTTGGGTGTGGATTAAGTTTGTGTGTGTGTGTGTGTGTGTGTGTGTGTGTACACTACCAGTCAAAAGTTTGGACACACCTGATTGAATGTACTATGTTTTTCATTCTCTTAAAGCCATTTTGATCTAAAGGCTTCTGCTTAAATGCTTGAAATGTGTTTCTTAGACAAATATAAATAGTGAAGTTGATGCCTATGTATGAATTTCTTTCCAAAGCCTTTGCCTTTCCATCAAGGCAAAGGGCGGCTACTTTAAAGAATCTAAAATATAAGATAGTTTGGATTTGTTTAACACTTTTTTGGTCACTGCATAATTCCATTTGTGTTATTTCACAGTTTTGATATCTTTACTATGATTATAAAATGTGGAAAATAGTAAAATTAAAGAAAAATGTCCAAAATTTTGACTGGTAGTGTACATGTATGTGTGTAACGGTGTGTGTGGTTGTGTGTGTGTGTGTGTTTTGGAGTGAAAATGCGTGTGTTCCCCTCTAAAAACAGCCGAGCAGCTCTGATATGCGCGGTGTCATAATCCCCTCTAATCCGATTAGTTTCATGTATAAACTCTGTGCTGCGGGCGATGAGGGATCGAGGAGACAGACTCGTACACAAACTTCCCTCCCTCTCTCTCTCTCTCTCTCTCTCTCCCGGACTCGTCACACCTGGAGCTTCCCCAGCTTCTTTCCAGGCGTCACACTCGGCTGAACGGAAGTCTGATGATCCCTGATAAGGATCGCCGGGTCTCTGGGGGATCGGGGTTCGACAGACACAAGGCGCTCCGAGAGAGAGAGAGAGTAAAAAAGATGAGTTGATAGAGAGTGAAACTGTGGGAAAGGAGCGACGGCGAAATGTGGGGGCGGTGTGCATGTATTCCCGAGGAGGGAGGGGGTTCTTGGTGGGTGACAGAATGATGATGGGGGCGGATCAGAGCCAAAAGCTGTCTTTTTTTTTGGTGTTTTTTTGTAAGGTGGGACGGGTTGATTGATTAACGGTTTGAAGCCCCCGGGGGGAAAACTCACCTGGGTTGTACTTCCTGTACTTTTCTCACGTGTCGCTCCGGCCGATGCCTCAAACACAGAGAGAAGAAGAAAATGTCACTTCCACTTCCTCAAGACACAGGTAAAAATAAACAATAAAGTCAATCAATACTTCTCTTACTCAGTTAGTCAAGTTCAAACAGATTCTTTATTAACATTGAACATTTTCAAAATACTTGTTCTGTCTGCTTTTTATGATTTACCTAACCAGTTTGAGAGAGAGAGAGAGTTCTAATTTTTTTGTAATTTGATAAGACTCCTAAAAGTATTGCATTGCAATATTATTTAATATGATAATGAAGTTTCCACATAAGAAACAGTAACAGTAGATTAAACTGATGGTGTTTATTAAACACTGTACTTTAAACATTACATTACAATGTATGCCCATACACCTTGAGGCAGAATGCGTTTAAGTAGTGGCTATAAACCTTGAATCCACTGTGTGTAGAAGCCATATTTTCTCACACACCCTGGAACTGGAACCGGTGTGGCTGCCTTACCCCGAGGATGCACAGGCAGCAGAAAGGTACACTGTAAAGTTTTTTTATGTATATAAGTAAAACCGACAGGAACAATAGAGTGTTTGTGAACAAGTTGCGGAGCAGCAGGGGTAAGAGGGAGAGAGGAGGAGAGAGCGGTTTGAGCAGAAGTTGTTGTGCAAGTTAAGAAGGAATGCAAAGTGTTTGAAAAGATATTAGATAGAGCTGGCAGAACATTCTCTGTGTTTGGCTGTGAAGCGTTGCTGAGAACGCCAAGCCTCGTTCCTCCAGAGAGGCCCAATACTACAACTGAACAGAATGCGGCGTAACACACACACACACACACACACACACACACACACAGAGAGACACACACACACATTGCCCGAGGGGCTGTTAACAGGCTGCATAGCAAGATAGAGACAGGGAGAATTAGTCACTGTGTGAAGTCGGTTTCATTAGTGTGTGATTGGCAGATTATATAACAACAGTTGCATGAAGGCTTGTGACAACTCAGTCTTTCCTATTTTATCACATTATAAGTAGCTCTGGTCTGTCAAACAACATGATACCATGTCAAATATGGAACAGAGCTGCGTCTGCCATGGACAATCGGTAACATTATGTAAAAATGTGGTTTCTCGGAAATTCCTAACCGAAATAAAATAATGAAATCAAATCCTAATTTTGAAATGAAACTGCAAACTACAAACGCAGTTGCCAGCGATCAGAGCAGCTTCATTTCCAGCCCCTTTGAGAAATGAAGGTCGACTCTGCACTGTGAAAGATGCATTATGTTGTGTTTCCAATGCTTTTAGACGTTCAAGGACACAGGAATTGTTCCAGCCTCGTTCCCCATGGTAGCCACGAGTTGTAGAACAATAACCAAGACAGAAGAAACAGATAAGAGATGGAGGGATAGAGGGATGACCTCTGAGCATGAAGCCACAGTGGCGGAGCGGTAGCGGTAGCGGTGCATGTTAAACCGGCCCGCTCGCCACCAGCGACACAGGGAGCCTCTGGACCACAGAATGTCCCGACACAGCATTTTTCATTTTCCATGCGTCGGAGAGAGAGAGAGAGAGAGGACAGAAGCTGACGAGGGCAAACACACACGCACACCCCTCTCTCTCTCTCCACACACACACACACACACACACACAGTGGCACTTAGGCGGTGGAAATCTGCTGACATGTCTGCTTCAACCGGGCGGCGCTCGGTCTGTGGTGCTGCTAACGGTCCAGCCGTTACAACACCGGCAGTGACACTCCTCACCCAAGGGTGACCAGAGAACAGAAGCGGCCTTAAAACGCAGCGGTTTTAGAGACATGAGGCTGGGGAAAATGTCATTAATCACAGAGCTGCCCGCAGAAAAGATGGCACTGCCTGTAAACTGTAAAAATACATATGAATGCCGATTTGAAATGACACTTTATTTTTAACTTCTGCACATTTATTTTCCAGTTTTCTTTATTCATCTCCCGTCTGGTAACACTTATACCTACGCATATTTTAATCAGATGCACAAATAAATAAATAAATAACCAAAAAAAATAAAGCACCAAGACAGCCATGGCAACAGTTTATTGCTGACACACTAATTGAGTTGCTAGACTGGAAATCAGACATTTGCTCTTTTTTTTTTTTTAGTTGTTTTGGGGCGAGGAGGAGGATGAGGGGAAAGTGGGTCACTCTAAAACGCCCCGGGGATGCAGAGGATGGGGTGGGGTTGAGGGAGGGGGGGGCTTAGGTGAGTTTCGGGGATGAGAGTAGAGACTCAGGAGGATGCTGCGTCTCTCCTCATGCGGCGAGACACTGAACTCTTGAACCCCCCCCCACCCCCCACCCCCACCACCTGACCTCATTCTGAAAATCACCCAATTTGGGACGATAACTGGGGCGATCCATCGTTCTCTATCAGTCTAGCTGGTTCCTAGTCTCCTCTTGTCACAGTCATAGTAGAGGGGCGAGTGGGCCTGCAGTCCCGTATAGTCTAGCCAGGCTTGACTCGGGGTTCCCGGGCGGACGGGACAAAAAGCAAAACAGAATGAAAATGGGAAACGGGGTCGAGAGGTGCAGACAGAAGAGAGGGATGAAATAGTAATGAGAGGAGATGGGCAGGGGCAGGACACTACTGAGAATCAACCCCCCCCCTCCTCCTCCTCCTTCCTCGCCCCCCACTGTGATAATGTCCCGCCCTGTCTCGCCTCATCCTCCTCGCCTCTCTCTCTCCCTCCATCTCTCTCTCTCTCTCTCTGTCCCATCCTTCACACAAGGCGCTGTTTCTTCCTTTCCCTGCGGTTCTCCGCGTTCTGGTTATTCACTTTACCGTCTCCTGTTTCCGTCCTCTTGACAGCAGGGGAGAAACAGCCTGGAGGGGTGAGAGACAGAGAGAGAGTGTGAGAGAGAGAGAGAGAGAGAGAGACAGAGAAAGTGAGAGAGAGAGACACGCACAGACAGACAGAGAGAGCGCGAAAGAACAGTTTCTCCCAGTCAGTGCTATAAAGCCATCAGTGTCCCTGTTAGGCCCTCGTCCCGTCTGTCCTCCTCACCCTCCGTCTTGTTATCAAAGTGTTTATTCAGACTGGCATTGTTTCCTCCCTCTCCTTTTTTTTTTTTTTTTTCCAGAGAGAAACTAGAAGAGTAGAGAGTGTGATCCGCTGCATTCACACGAGGACGGAGGGCGCAGCCGAAAATGAAAAGAAATCCCCTCCCCGCCCCCAAAAACTTCATACACACCAGTCAATGGGCGGGTATGGAGGCATCCATGCCAGTGCGAGAGGTGGTGAGGTGGTGCAGGAACGGAGAGAGAGAGAGAGAGAGAGAGAGAGAGAGAGAGTGGGGCCTCTTTGGGACGCTGCCCCCGCTGATTGAGATGTACCCCACACAGGCGAAACCCTCCTCCGGGGTCGGATCGGTGGCGCGGACGGCCCCCTTTTAGCCTCCGGGGGCGCGCCAGTCCGAGTCAAGAGCCCGCTGGGAAGCAGCGTGTGGGGGGATGAACTTGACGTGCCGCTGGCCAGGGTCTAAAGGATCCTGTGGGTGGGGGGAGGAGGGTGGGGGGTGGGGGGGGGTAAGAGAGAGAGAGAGAGAGAAGGGAAGGGTGAGGCGGGCGCGAGGGATGAGAGGAGGAGCGGTGGTGGAGGTTGGGGGGGGGGGGGGGTTCCGCTCGGTGCCAGGGTTGCCCAGGTTACGGGCAGAGGGAAGAGGCACGGCATTCTCTCTCTCTCTCTGCTCTCTTGGAAGTTTTTGTGTGTGTGTGTGTGTGTGTGTGTGTGTGTGTGTGTGTGTGTGTGTGTGTGTACTGGGCGAGGGGGGGGGATCGTGACGAGGACAAAGATGCAGCGATGCTGTCTGGTTTGCGTGTTGCTACGCCGCGGCGGGGATGCTCCGATCCCTGCCGCTCTGGTGTCTTCACCGCTGCCCTTTGATGATCAACACACACACACACACACACACACACACGCGGCCTCACACATGCATGCATACGTACGTACACACACATTGCACACGCGCATCGGCATATGCAGAGAGCGTGAAAAAGTCCCCCACACTGCTTTGGTGTCTCTACCGCTTTCCTTTGATGCCAGGACAGACAAGCACGCACACACACACACACACTAAGATTACACTACAAGTGAAGTTAGTCAGTAATGCCTGGCAATTGGTCCTATTCAGTTGCTTTTATGATGGCCTAATCACAATAGTTTGAGAAATTACCGCCGAGCCGACAGATTGATTGTATGTGCAGCGAGGTGCAGTGTGTGAGTGATTACGCCGGTCTGCTTTACATTAGGGCTCCGTCGGGGGATATAAGGCGGTTACTGTACCATGAGCTACTGAGGTGTTCTGGTATCCATTTGTATGATTCAGCACTGATGACTGAAGCGCACGGGGAGACGGGGCTCGCCCAGATAACTGCTGCTCCTCACTGATCAAACAAACCGCCGGCAGAGACCTCTGTCATGCTCTCTCTCTCTCACTCTATTATCTTCCCTTTCCCCTCTCTCTCTCTCTCTCTGTCTCTCACTTTTTCTCCCACTCTCACTCCTCTCTCGAGTCTCTTTCCCCTTCTCTTCTGTCTTTACCTCTCTCCCTCAGAAGTTGGGCCCTCTCTCCCTCTCCTTCCACCTTCTCCCTCTGCCCCCCCCCCCCCCCCCCCCCCCCCCCCTCGCTCCCCCACATCCATATACAGTACATCTTTCTGTCTCTCCCTTACTTCCCATTTAATTGCCATCTGCCACTCGCAATCAGCGTCATTCAGATACCCGCATTTTTCCGGTGTCATAGGCGGCGGGTCGGGGAGATAAAGAGTGAGAGAGAGAGAGAGAGAGAGAGAGAGAGAAGGGATGATGAGAGGAGAAATGATCCGTGATTCATCAGGAGCAAAAGAGAAAGAGGAAGCACTTTTTTTCTTTCTCTCTTTCTTTCTTTCTTTCTTTCTTTCAAGGCAGCAGAATGATTCAAGTGGAACTTTTAAAAGCGGCGTTCAGGCTCCCAGGTGGAAACATTATACCTGCGCGCACATCTAGAGTGACACAAGGAGGGATGAGGGGGATCAAAGGTGGTCTGTGAGAGAGAGGAGGGCAGACAATCACCTTAAAACAGATAATTGGCCAGCGTGGGGTTTATAATGGAGCTGTCAAAGGGCTCCCTTTCCACTGCACAACGCCATGCGTGTGTATGTGCTGTGTGCGTGTGCGCACGCACGCTTCATATATGTGGAGAGACAGGCTTTTAACATTGGGACTTAAAGGTCAGCGCTACAGTCTCCACACGCCTCGAGGGGACAGTTAGACGTCTGTAAAGACAGGAAGAGAGAGACGGAGAGAGAGAGAAAAGAAAAATAGAGCAGGAGAAATGACAGAGAGAGTCGGAGTGAGTGGAGTAAATGGAGAAGTGGCCAGTATTAAGATATGTTCGATTGTGTTATACTTCAAAGTTAGTGTTACTCTGTCTTCCATTGAGGGTCAAAGTGAAAATAAGTATTTTAAGTAACACTTTCTTGTGCTTTAGTTCTCCTTTGAGGTCAAATATGTATGAATTGCTCATATTTCCAAATCAAATGGAATCAAATCAGGAGAGGAGAAGAGAGGAGGAGAGGAGTGCAGGAGGAGAGGAGATTGACTGTCCTAATCCCTCCCTGGTGGCCTGGCTTCCCTTCAACACAACAGGTCCCATAATTACCCCCTCTCCTCTGGCAGCTCACACTCACGGCTCTAGCAGCGGGGAACTGGCTAATACTCTTCATCCCCCCTCACACACACACACACACACAAGTACACACACCCAGACTCCGGGCTTGGATCTGTCTTAGAGTCTGTGACACGCAGCAAGAGGACAGACAGAGGGGACAGTATGGTCGCCGCGCCGCTCGTCCAAAAACTGTAAGAAAGTCATTTGGCTGGCAGAAGGTGTCATCGAGTGGCTGTCGGGGTCGGGCGCATTTGTCCCTCTGTCTCCTCCTGTCTGTGTTCGGCTCACCTAATTAACACAGTCGCACGGCCAAGAGCGCGCTTGGCGGGAAAAAGATAACCGCCGCACTGTGGGTGTGACAGAATGTGTACGAGAGCAAGACAGTGTGTGTGTGGGCGTGCGTATTTAAATGCATATGTGGGTATATTCACATTTAACATATGGCCATATATGTTAATATGTCTGAACGAGCTTGATATGTATGTTACATACTGTATATACATCTGTACATAGGCAGACATATGTCACTTACAGAAATGGCCAGTTCTTACAGTAACATATGGCCATACAGTACATTCCATTTCCATATACTGTATGTCCATATGGGCATTTGTTTGTTTATTTAATCATCAAAAATAATGCACAGCCATCAGTCATGCATTCATTAAAATCACATAAAGTTTCCAAAAACTTATTTCTAATGTGGTCTTCTTTTAAAAGACAAGAAGGCTAAGAAAACATAACATACCATAAGAAAACACATCAAAAAAATTATGAAAATAGGCATATAAAATGAGCTTGTTAATTACTATTTTCAATGCAAACATCAACTAAAAATGCATGCAGCTGTATAGTTTGACTAAAACCATTGAGATACACTCATTATCCAATCAATCAGGCCAGTGGTGTTTTATGTCTATGGTGATCTCAGCCTGTCAGCCATGTTGGTATGTGTGGGCTTTTTGTATCCCAGCAGTTGTGTATTACATTACATCTTTAAAACACCACTGGGTATAAAGGGCTGGGTATTATTGGAAATGTTTTGACGCTGATACCAGTTCCGATGCTTCAAATTCCATTCTTTGCTGAATGAAAGTGCATTTATGTTTTGATTGATGCCTTAAAATCGTTATTGATGCTAAAAATTGGTATTCTCTTACACCCAGTCCGCACACTCCGACTCCATTTCTAAAAGGATTTTATGTACAAAATGTATGACCAATTCTAAGCTAAAGTTGTGAAATGTTGTGAAATTTATCTCGATGCCAAAAACATTACAGTGATTTTCTCTAATCTCTCTTTCTATGATATAAAAGCTAAAACCAATTTGGAGATTAAAGTCAATGAACATTTCTATAAACAGGGTCTTTTTGGATCTAGATACAAACTGAAACACAGGCGTAGAATGATGAACTGTGACACCAAACAGATGAATTTAATTTTCATGTTATAATCCTACTCTAATTCAATAATTATATTTCAATTGATGAATTATTGAAGGCTGCAAATGATCATTATTTTACAAGAATAAAAGCGCTTATCAGATAAATGTATTATATAATTGTACTATAATTGTATTACAAAATATGTTTTTTTTCAAATTCCTTAACACCCGCCCCCACCCCACCCCACCCCACCCCCACTTCACAATCGTCCTGCCACTTCCAGTCCTGACAGATGGCGTTGTATCTTTATGAAATGTCTACGACCACTTCAATATGGAAGTGTGGATCTTTAATTAAATCTTCAACGTTTGTTCTCAAGCCATCCCTCTATCTCTGTTAATCACTGTCTCGGTTGATGTATTTATTTATTTTTTTATCAATTTGTTGAATGAAGATTGACTCCATATGGAAAGATGAAGCGCCCTCTGGAATGTGCCAGAGGTGCACCTTCTTCGTGGGCGAGTTTTCATGTTTAATGAACCGACCATAAAGGAGTGCTCGGGACATTAATAATAGATTAGGACTGTCTGGGTCTTGATAGCTGCTAAATAGCCCACTAACATGATGTGATGACATGCTGCTGAATCGATAAGTAACACCGTGTGCTTCTCGTCTTGTACATTTTTCAGCCTCAGGAATGCAGATCCTTCAGCGCTCAGAATTGATTTCCTGCATCTTATTCTATTCAGTGTATCTTCCTCATGATATACTGGACCAACACACTGCCGGTCAATCACTGCGCTTCCCTGTACAGCTGCAACCATACTGTTCCCCCCCCTCCCACACACACACACACACACACACACACACTGAATGTGAGGTCCTTCTGTCCTTGTACCATGTGTAGTTTTTACTGTTTCTACTTTTTTGCCACGCCTTTGCACTAATAGAGCCAAGAGAAATCTCTGTAAATGTAATGTAATTGAGTTACAGTAAGCAGTTTAAGTAATTCTGATTCTGATTCTAATGCCAATTCTGAATCAAATTCTGCTTCAGATTCTGATTTTGATTCAGATAACGTTAGAGCTCCACTACCAGCGTCGCGTCGCATTGCCATCAGCGTTGCGCCAGCGTGACGTTCTCCCTGCTCCACAGAGCACGTTGACTTTTGAATGGATTCACCAGAAAACAATCAATTCAACTTTATTTCAGTGAGGGAGAACGTGTGCGTCAGCCATCGAGAATTGAACCTCGGTGATTTTTTTGCTAGACGCAGTCATCGGTCGCAATGCGAGCAGTGGAGTATCTTTCACTGCTGGCAAAGGAATCGTTCCTTCAGTGGCTGACGGCTGATGGCTGTAGTGGAGCAGGGCCATGAGACTGCAGTGGGACAAAATAAACTAACTACGAATAGTTAAATCCTTTTTAGCTCATGATGTATTTGAAAGGCCATGTTCAGGTATAGTATCGTACTGTATGGGTGTGTGTGTGTACTCTCTTGTAGATGACATGGTTATGTAACATCTCATTTGCATATCAAGGCAAATAGCTGGCATTTTTCACAGGGAGTGAAGCGAAGCAAATCAAATCCATCTCTCAAACGAAGGGTGGAGTTGGGGTGAGAGGTTAAGACGGGGGGCGGGGGGCAGGGTGAGGAATGTGAACTTAAAGCAGATAAATTTTCTTATAAAACAGTGTAAAATTAGTCTGATGTGACTATAAATTGAAACAAACCTATGTGAAAATGTCGCTGCTGTAACAGGCAAAAACAACACAATACAGTTCCTATTTCCCACGTTCTTTCTACCATATAGGACCATGGATCAAATCCGCCACCGTCCACTGGAACTCTCTCACCCTCATCACCATCATTCTGTAACTCAGTTACTTCTGGATAAGATAACCTTCCTTGGTTACCCAGCCAACCCTCCCCTCCCTCGTCCCACCCACCTCAACCAACCATGACCCCCCCATGGGGGTCATACAATGACTGTCATGCATATCATTATTGGTGGGGGCCCTCCTTCCCCCCTGGGGGTCCGCTCATTGACCCTCTGACAAAGGATGAAAGTGTCCCGTCCGGGGGAGGGGGCTGGCCGGGCCGAGGTCGGGGTGAAGAGCCCTGCGTCCTCCTCCGGGTCGGGATAAGACCCAGCAGGGCTTTCTTCACGCTAATAGGCACGACCCCTGAACCCCACACAAAGAGCATCACTTCAGGAGCCATGGGCACTCAGTGTGGGAGAGCAAGGAGGAACCAATAGGAGCGGGCCGGGGGCTCCAGGGGCCTTTGAGAGAGCCGGACCACTGACTTTACAGAGGAAAGAAACAAGAGAGCAGGAAGAAGAAAAAAGATGTGGAGAGAGAGAAAGGAGATAAGGGGAAGATTTTGTGTTTTTGTTTAGGGGAAAGGGCTTGTTGCAACAGTTCAAAGGGCTTCTCCTTTAGTGCAACGGTCTCCTTTCCCTTCTTTTCTCCTCGGACTCTTTTTTAGGGATTGTTTTGCCTGTCAGAGACCTGCTTAATTGCTTGTTACTTGTAAGTGTTGTGAATGAGTGTGCATGATGGTGGCAATGTGTATACGTGTGCGTATGCATTCATGTGTGTGTGCATGCATGAACATGCATTTGTGTGTGTGTCTACAATCAACATGTGTGTGTCTCTCTGAGATGACACATGAAGCTCACTGTATGCATTTTCCTAGAAGGGCCTGAAATCGGCATGTTGTACAAATATCTTTCCACATGTCCAGAAGTTACATTGTAATGTGACTGTATATAAGCAGTGACAACATACAGTGAACAGACAGGTGACATAGTGCTCTTGTTTGGCTCATTAGGTAGAGCATGGCAGTACCCAGCAAGCATTTGATGGACGGCGATGTGCAAGAAGCGTTCAACACCACTCAATTTTCACAATATGACATTATGTTTCATATTAAAACAGCTTTGGAAACTGTTTTGAACTGATAACTGGAAGACATTTAGGTCCCGATTTTACAGAACAATGCAGGTAGCAGCTATGGACGACTACGAACCATGTCTTAGCGAACTCACTTTTAGCGTGGTGTTTCATCTATTCAACGTCAAAATAAACAATGTCAGGGTAGCAGTGCCAGGGTTAGAGGTTCGATTTGCTCGGGGTCATGCATGCAAGTGTATGGAAAGTGTATGCACTCATGGACTCATGCACTTTGGGATAAGAAGCGTTCACCAAACAGCATGTGATTATGTTACGTTAGATAGCAGGTTTGGGGTACAGTAAAGGTCTTTTGGGGGGGGGGGGGGTTAGGGTTAGGGTTTGGAGGGGGGGGGGTTGTGAGAATAGAATAGCTTCAGTGGGGTCCCATGTGGGAAACAGAGGCCCCTCCTAGCCTCCTTGTTTCAGCTCCGTTGATCAGAGGGGAGGGGTGAGGGGGTGGGGTACTGTACCTGCAGGGAGCTGGGAGTGTGTGTGTGTGTGTGTGTGTGAGAGAGAGAGAGAGAGAGAGAGAGAGAGAGAGAGTAAGAGGGGTCCACTTTTGGTTCTGGTATAATCCATCCACAATGCCCCCTCCCTCCTCCTCCTCCTCTCTTCTCCCTCCCCTCCCACTCCACCTTCAGCCTTCACTGTGACAGGTCCCAAACAAAGCGCTCAGCCCCTTCACGCACACACACACACACACACACACACACACACCACACACACACACACCACTGCTGTCCTATCTGCGGAGTAATGGATAGGCTAGGACGAAACGAGGGAGGGGTGAACGAGAACGAAGGAGAGAAATGGGGAAAGCGAGAATTTCAAAAGAAAACAAGCCTTTTAACCTATCCGAGGCTGGCAAATGGGTTTTCTTCGGCTTAAATTGCTTTTGTTGACAGTGGCTTGGGGGCTTCCAGCCGCTCAATGGGACCGTCTTTGGTCAAGCCAGAGCCGAAGATGACGTTTCGTGACAAGACGCGGTGTGTGCGGATGATACGTCCACCACTCTGTTTCTGCAGAGCCCAACAGAGATAGAAAGAGGGTGTCACACACATGATTGCACACCATCAATAATGACACCTCCACGGCACACACACACACACACACATACACACAGCTCTCATGTTATCTCCTCATGGATACCTCTGTATTTACTAGAAAGTTTGTCAGTAAAGGTGACTCACAATCACATTCTGATGTTGGGTGATAAGGTGCACTACCAGTCAAAAGTTTGGACACACGCATTTTTCTTTATTTTTACTATTTGTCACATTTTAGAATGATAGTAAAGACATCAAAACTTTGAAATAACACAAATGGAATTATGCAGTGACCAAAAAAGTGTTAAACAAATCCAAACTGTCTTATATTTTAGATTCTTTAAAGTAGCCACCCGCTTTGGATAGGCATCAACTTCACTGTTTATATTTGTCTAAAAACAGAAGCCTTTAGATCACAATGGCTTTAAGATAATGAAAAACATAGTACATTCAATCAGGTGTGTCCAAACTTTTGGACACACCTGATATCACCACTTAATATCAGAAAAGGAGAAAAGAGCAGGATTTTTTACCTGCAGCAGGCTCGGTACAGTGAGCTCTTGGTGAGGGCGTCGTATCCCTGGTGGGCCATCACCTGTGGAGATAAACTCTATCATTCCTGTAATTAATGAGGCCTTAATGAAGGCTCTGAAACGACGCCTCAGGTCATTAGCCTCGGGCAGAGACTCCACTGCTGCCGCCGAGTGCCACTTTGCTCTCAGTCGCATACCTTTTGGTAACCGCTTTGAAACTCAAAGGCCTGCTGTGAGAGAACAGAGAGAAATTAAGAGGTCGTTTCCAAAACGCCATTCATAAAACGATTAGCGTTCCTCCGTTCTGATTGGCCGTGTCACGCTCCAAGCCATTGTAAAACACCCGATACACGCTCAGCTGTGACTGCATAACCGTTAATGAATATTAATGCACTGGCTGGAAAATCACCACTCATACTGGTACTTATGTGTCGCTTAGCAGCCGCTTCGCTTAGCGACAGTTCCTGAACAATATTGATTGGCAGTAAAATGAAATTTAGATTTCTTCATTTATGAGTAACTGCCATTTATAAAAGCAAATTTCACTTTGCACCTCTGAGCTATTCTTAAATCACCGTAAACCATAGCGTCTCATGACTTATTGCTACACATCTATTTAGGGAAAAATCAGGTAGCCCATCATTTAGTATCTTCTAGCGTATCCAGTCTGTAAAAGCATTATCTTTTTGTATATCGAGTTGCTTTCTGGTCTTTAAAAATCATAATATGTGTCTTTTTTTTCAAATCTTTTTGGAGCAAAGCCCTTCAGATTTCCACACTAAATGTGATTCCAAAAATTTTGGACACGATTTTGAAAAATTGGAATACTCTCTATATACGAATGCCAAGTTACACATGTACATACATCCCCTTGAGATACTGGATACCACACACACACACACACACACACACACCAACATGGCCTGGAAGAGTGTTATGTCAAGTACCTCCCATCATGCTTTGTTCCTGTGTAGTGAAGTGAGTGAAGCAAACGGCAATTCTTCATTCTCATTCTCGCCCCCCCCTCCCCCCTCCTCCCCCAACTTTCATCCTCTCCTCCCTTCTTTCCTCTCCTCACCCCCCCCATCCTCCCTCTCCCCACTGTGGAGCTGCACTAATCCGCATTGAGCAAGACCCCCCCTCCCCCCCCCCCCCCTCTCCTCATCCCTCCCCCGGCCCGGTTTCCTCCCTCGTTCCCTCCTCTCTCTCTCTCCCACCTTAACAGCCTCCCCGTCTCTCCTTTTAGCTCTGTCAGTTTTCACTCTCGTTCTCTCCTCCCTCCCTCCCCCCCGCCCCATTCAGCTCCTCCGCTCCTTATTTCCTCCATATTTCAAAAAAATTCAAAACTGGCCAATTCAATCCCTCGCTGGCTCTCTCTCTCTCTCTCTCTCTCTCTCTCTCTCTCTCTCTCGGAATGGAGGGGTTACGGCTTACATCTTCCCTCCCTCCCTCCTTCCCTCGCTCCATCGCCATCCACTGTACCAATCAATCAATCTCGGTTTCTCACATTCCATCTCTCCTCTCCAGCATCCTTCCATCGTGGACCAGAAACAAAGCCGGCTCCCATTATCCCCCCCCCCCCCCCCCACCCTTCAGCTTCCGACCGGGCCTGGCTGGTTAATCTTCCCGAGGCGTTCAGTGTCTCACCGACCCCCCTGATGCCCGCGGACAAAGAAGGAGGGCTCCCTAATTCTCCCTTTCTCTCCCTTACCCTCACCCACCCCACCTTACATTCTCCATCCACGGGGCCCCCAGAGCCAGCGGAAAGGCTTTGAAGAGCCCCCACGCCCCCCCACCCACCCCCCCTCTGCTGCCTTCCATCCTTCTAGGCCTTCCCCCCCCCCCCTTAAAAAAAAAAACCACACCGCACCTCCAAGGCTGTCAGGGTGGCCCTTCCTCCTCTTCCCCCCCCCCCCCTCCCCTTTTCTTGGGGAGCCTTTGTGGGGTCCCATGTACCCCGCTTTACATACCCCAGAACCCTAGCATCTAGTTGCACACCCCCCCCCCCCCCCCCCCCCCCCATTTCGCCCCCTCCACCCCCCCACCCGAGCGCATGAAAGACCGACCTGCTCAAGAATGTTGTTTTTAGTTCCTTCCTTTTCTCATTGAGCGGGTGATTGGTGATGTGCCCGCTTTTTGTTGCCCGTATCAATGGTGCCACTTGATGACAATTTGGCGGGCGAGACGGCCATTTTTAATCGGACGTTAATTTATGGCGCTCACTCCTCGCCGTCGTGACTGCGGCTAAAGGAATGAGTAGGGTGTTGTGTAGCTTTTTGTTCCTTGTTTTGTTGGGGAGTGTGGCTAACATTAATAGCGTGTTGCTATAGTCCCTCTTGATAGAGGCCTCCGGTGGCACTGATCCTCGCCTGGAGAAAGAGCACTGACTCCCGGCATTCTGCGAGGGACCTGAACACATCACAGAGCGACCCAATGAGAATCAGAATTGCTTTCTTCGTACAGTACATGTACATTAATTTGTTTGGGCGATGCTGGTCGGGAGACTTACATACTTACATACTACACACTTACACTTAGTGCAAGGACAATAGATACAGCAAATGCCTTGCAGAAATCAAGGATTTTGGTCCATGCAGTATGTTCAATCCGAGATAAGCCCTTTTGGGGATTTTTTCACCCACATGTCATAGAATTTTTGCCTGGAGTACAGGAAAGCGGTGATGCCGGGTTTAGTAATAGGTACAGTCGAGGTTGGCTGGGTGTCAGGCTTGGTTGATTTGCCACAGATGAATGCTGGGCACCTGATACCTGGTCTCTCTATACTAATTCCCCACACTGGATTTACAGTAGACTGGCAAACCAGAAATCTGACCTTGAACCATGACCAACGGATCACCGCCGTCTCCATCTGTCTGTCTCTACACGTCGCTCTACACCATCCCCTCTACTCAAAACTCTCTCTCTCTCGCCTCCCTCCTCAGTATCCCTCCTTTATTGATGCTGGTGGCAATCTTTTCATGTCCAGTCTCCTACCACATTCCAAAACCCATTACCAGTCGAAGCGGGGGGGTGGTGGTGGGGGGCTGCTTTGCTGGGTCTGTGGGTGGATACCTGGGTGAATGGCATGTCCACAGCTGGAAAAAGGATCCTACTTCAAACGGCGGTATGAATCAGAGAGGTATCACTAACACCACCCACTCAAAAGCAATAAAACAAGAGAAGGGAGGGGCTCAGTATGTGTGTGTGTGTGTGTCTTAAGAGAAGAAAATGGTGTAGAAGACATAATCCACAGGAGAACATTTGTAGAACATTTATAGAACGGAAACTAACCAACGTAAAGGGTTCGGATTGTATTATTTCTCACTTTCATTGTACTTGTGATTGTGCGGGGTCCACTCAACCTCGCAGCAATCGTGTTAGTTATGTAATCGGCCTTGCTTCTATAGTAGAAGCGCAGCTGAGGTATGTATAGGGGATTTACATAGATTGGGGTGCAGGCTCCAAGAATGTTGGGGCCCCCGGTCAAGAAAGACAAAAAAAGAGGGCAGGATATGAAGTCAGAGCTCGAACACACCACCTCTGTGAGTATTACAGGCCTCAGGCTTTCATTGGATACGCATAGGAAGTGTTTGAACCTCTCAGGAGAAGATTGCATCAAAGAGACAAAATCCAATATGCAATATCCAGTGTTGGATATATATTCAAACTACAGCTACTGCTGCTTCTACATTAAAAAATTGTTTAATTGCATGCAACCAACTACTACCAATACTGCTACTACTATTACTACTTAAAAGAGTGTGGAACAACGCTCTACCAGCTTTGAGTTTGATCTTTATAGCTCTATAGCATAGTGATAAATTGAGTTATCACTATGCTCTACCAATATAGCTATAAAGACCGGCAGGTTCAAGTGGAACAACAATAAAAAAAACGGCTCACAATAGCCTATTATCTAGACAATCTGAAAGTGAAAAGGAAACAAGGAGAAAGAGAGAGAGTGAGTGTGTGTGTAGGTGTGAATGCATATGTTTGAGAAAGATAGAGAGAAGGAGATAGAGAGGAACGAGAGATTAGGGAGCTGTGAGAAAAGAGGAAATAGAGTGTAACAATCTAAAAACAATCAACTAAATTCACAGTATTGTAAATTGCTGAAAGCATAAACCCATGTATACCTGGGTCTGGGTTTAGGAAGAGAAACAAGAATGGACTGAGAATGAAGTGCAGTCAAGAGTAAATGTGGGAAATGGACACTGATACAAAATATATATATATATCTCTATATATATCTCCATGTCCAAAAACTGTCTGTGTGCAGATCAGCGATGTGACAGACAACTGGCTTCTACTGCACGATGAACCACAGCCCTCCAAAAACACACACACACATGCACACACACATACAAAAAAGCACACCAATTGCTTGAAGGCCAACTGGTAAAACTGTCACATGCTCCTACATACCCAAATAGATGACACTGTCATCTATTTGGCACTGTGTGGGGGGTATAATAGCACCAAGTGTTTCAAAACGTCACCCCGAGCTGGAGCGGGGAGGGGGCTGGTCCTCCACTCGAGCCCTACAGGCCTGCCATGCTGTAATTACATAGACTCCTTAATTGTTGTGTTGTTGCCCCTCGTCTCGTGGAAATTAGCTACAGGCTGACGGAGACCTTCAGCAGTCAAATGATGGTGTGTTTATAGCAAATTAAATGTGACCTGAAGGGTTCAAAGTTTGGCAGTTGTTTGGTGGCTTTCATTTAGCCAGAGCTCAGATACGCTCCAGTTTTGGGCCAAAAAAAAAAAAAAAAACATGTTAGTGATGAATATTTGACCATGTTCTGATTGGAAAAAGAACAATGTTGTTTTGCGTTTTGAATGACAAAGGGATGGAGGAAATGGGCCAATGGGGGATGCATGCATGTAGCTGCCAATCTGACTCCTGTAGGACCTCCATGCCCGGCAGCTGCATCCTGGATATGGATTACATAACGATAATGTCCATGTATTGTTGTGTGTGTGTGAGCAATGTCCTTATTCTGTTTGTTTTTGGAGCAACAACTGAACAGCATTTGAGTGTTTTGTCTTTTACATAATGGTCATTGATGAATACAAATATACAGTATCTCTTCTAACTTGACAAACAAACCTTCCTCAAGTTTGACCGCTCTTCAAAGCACCATGCTATAGCTTCAATGCGCGTTGTCAGAGCACATTTTCCGTATCCATGAACCATGGCAAATTAACACTTCTCCTTAATATCATCAGCCCAGAGGGGAGCACTCGCCATTAATAAAGCACATATTATCATCTTTCCATACCTTCATTCTCTAATTTCACCAACGCTCTTTCATATTTCTCTACCATTCGTTACAGCCGACTTCCCTGTGAGGCATGTTGGACGCTCTCGTAAGACGTGCTTTTAGGGCTAATATAAACCTGTTATGTACATAAAATCAGCATTTAATGGCTGCCCACGTCTAATCTCTAGCGTTCGCATTGAAAAGGGGGGAATAATTTCAGGCTTTGAGGATGATAAAGAGTGATGGAGGGAGCTGTATGGAGCAGCAAGCGTGCGTTTCCCATATCAATCAAGGCCTATGGATGGCGAGGCTAGTTAGCGGCTCGTGATTGTTTTGAGGCCCTTGGCTGGGGTTCCAGTGTATCCCCAAGGCCTGTCCCTTTGGGCCGGCCCAGTGGGGGGCGAGGCGGCGCCTCCGCAGCCCCAAATCCAGCCCACGTTCATGCGTCCGTTCGGATCCATCACTGCAGGGCGGTGGAGTGCCGGGGCAAGGGCCGGCCTTTGTCCGGCGCTGCATTCTTTGGCCCATTGTGCGCGGACCACAACCATTTAGGGATTTTAAAGGCTCGTTTGCACAATTCCTTTTGTCAGCGACCCTCAGCACAGAAAAGCAGGAGAGCAGCGGAGGGGGGAGAGGCCAATGGTTTTTCAATGCAAACGGGAAAAAAGATGGGAAACGAAAGGAGAAAATAGGAAGAGGGATAAAAGAGGGGGTGAAAAAAACGGGTTTGTTTTTGATGTTCTTTTTTAATTACATGGAGTGGCAATATAGTAAATCAGGGCCCTAGGCATAACACATATGCTCCCCTGTTCCTTCTTTTAGGGTCCGTGTCACACCGCATCTTTATGAAAGCCTTGAAGTTTTTCCTTGGGCAACAGGCAGGCATACTGTTCTCATGGCACCGAGGCACATGCCGTAATGGGAATACAGATACCAGCTCAGACACATCACATGTTCTCATAGAGTAAAACAAATGCTAAGCATAACAAGATATCAGCGACCCCCTCCCCGGCCGCCTGTAAGAAAACAACTTCTTATCAAAGAGGAATATTTTCCCTTTTCTCCACATTCCTGTGAGCTGGGCATAGCTGTGAGGGTCCTTGGTTAGAGAGTGTGTGAAGCATGTTTTGACTATGATAAATGTGATGCATGTGTGTGTTGTTGCATAACACCTCCTGCTCCAGTGTGCATACTTAATGACATCATTATGAACAGCCAGGACCCTTAGAGGACTGATTCATAAGAGAATCAGTGAAGTCACTGATTGGATTGATATTGAAATTTGTTGATCCTGAAGTTCGCAATAAAACTGCTTGTTTTGTCTAATAATGATTGACAAACAACTTCATCAGTATGCAAGATTTTTCAAAGTTTGTTTTTCAAATTTTTAGAATAAACACTTGATAAAACTTGTTTTTTTTTAAAAATCATAATAGTTACAAAGTAATATTTGCAGTAACTACTAATACTGTGACACTGATCTAAATAAAGCATGTCACTTCTGCCAGGTCCAGATCTCAGTATTTGCAAATAACTTTTAGTACCTGACTTAACCTTTTTGGAATACCAGAAAGTCTGGCAGAAAATTTAGATAGTCATAGGAAAGTATTTGAATTTCAATTTAGTATGCCTCTTATGCCTCTTATCAGTGTATGTGACTCACCTGACCCTATCTGAATCATCCTGAGGTGGTGAACCTCATCCATCTTTTACTCCGAGCAGGTTAAACACTCTAAGATTTAAAGGCGAATGCTGTTCGACCCAGTTCTGCAGAGGTTCCCACAGCTTTGTGTGAAAGTGTGTAGACAGCTAAAGATCCTCATGTTCTTTTCAACATCCAACAATATCAGACTCTTTCCCACGAACAGTGACAGTGTAAAGCCTCGGGCAAATTTCTCAGCAGACCAAGTAAGAGCGGCAGCACACGTAAACCTGATTTATTGATTGATTTGTAATTGCTTGACTGATAAACGAGATGGATGAATGGCTGAGCAATTGAGAAATGTGGTGGAGGTAACGTGTGCGTGTTTGTGCATGTGTGTGTGTTGTGCAGCATTGGCCTTACATTGCATGTGAATAGCCGGCCACAGGGGGGTAGTTGGTAACAGGCTAATCTGATGCTATGGAAGATACTTAAAGGCTTTCTAAGTCCTTTAAAACACATTGTTATCATCCTGATGAGATTTACCACTCAAGCAGAAACCAATGCATTCCTTCCTATTGTGTTTCTTTCACAGGAAAAGCTGGAGAGAAACAAAAGAGGCCGAGCACCGCAATCTGGGCCTTTTGTTGCTCATACAGTGACCGCCAGAGTCTGTTAGAAAGTTTCATTGACTAACACTTGACTGTTCCGAGTCTTGGGAATCAATGGCTTATGTTTTTGTTTTTTTTGATTCGCAGAGCTTTATTCAGATTCCTGGATTGTGATCCTCTTCAGGGGGAAATCAGGGTAACAATGAGGCGGGGTCACGACTTCTGGCGGAAGAGGTCAAAGTTGAAACGGCATGCGAGATGGCGATGAGGCAAGAGGAAGGGCAGAGCGTTGCTATGGGACGAGCCAGTGGCATTCGAGTAAAGTCGACCAGCTTCCATGAAAGGCTTTGTGAGTTAGTCCCAACTCAAACAGAAATTTGACGAATTATTGAAGATGTTTAAAATGACATGTTCAGGCAAATGTGAGTGGATTTTTACCGAAGCGAGGAACCCGCTGTGTACCCCGGTCTTTGATCTGCTATCTGTTTCTTCTTCCCTCGTGGACTGTTAAATCATCTTGCCAAGTCTGTAAATATGTTCAGGGCGGCCGACTTGCACGGGCGCGTCCCCGGGGGAGCCAAGTGATCTGGTATGCGGAGGGAAGGGGAGCTCAAAGCTGATTCCAGCGACGCGTTGACTGATTTAGTCTTTGAAAACGACTGAATTCAGACGCACGCACAAAACCAGGGGTCAAGTGTGTCGGCGTGCAGAGTCACGTGTTCGCATGCGCACACACACACATTCATATGCACGGTGGCGGCGTTTGAGGTCTCCGAACAGACGTTTTGGGGGAACGACCTACAGCTTCCGTTGGCACGCCACCTGACCCTGCTAGCGCTCCGATGCGCCGCTCTCCACCTCTCAGCTGTTCCTCTCCTCGTTCTCCCCTTTCTCTCTGTTTTTTATTATTGTATGGCGCTGCCCCTTCCAGCAGCAACCCACAGGAAGTCATTCACTTCCTAATTATCTGCACATCAAACAGGGGTCGCCACGGAGACGCAGACCATAAATTCAGCCCCCCCCACACACACACACACTCCACCGTGGTGCGATAGCGCAGCAACAGCTGCCTCTAATTGGGGCTGTAGGTTCAAACTGCTAACATATGACTTCCCTCCCATTCACCAGCACACTGTCTGCCTCTGCCAAGGCCGCAGCACAGGGACCAGGTCACCAGCGCACAGCGAGAGGGGGATGAGGTTACAGATAAAGAGAGGGAGAGAGAGCAGAGCGGAGAAAGAGAAATACACCCCTGATGGTACGGCAAGCTTGGTGTGGTTTTGTGGGGATTTGGGCTCTGAAGTGGTCCGGCGCGGCCCGCTCCCACCGCAGAGGCCCCCGGGTCAAACAGGAGCTCGCACAGATCGACAAAGAGAAAGAGAGGGATGAAGGGAGAGAGAGAGAGAGAGAGAGAGAGAGAGAGAGAGAGAGAGAGAGAGAGAGAGAGAGAGAGGGGGGAACAGAAAGAGTGACAGGCCGCGATAACAAAGGCGACCGCAGTGTGGTTTTCATGATGGCTCTCCGGGTGAAAACTGATGAGTTGTCAGATCCGGCTGGGCCAGATGTTGGGCCGCCGCGTTCTAAAAAACCTCTGTTGCACTTGTGTAACGGTTCACCATCCATCATCGAAATGGCACCCATTTACCTTTAAAAACCATAATCTTCTTTTTGCGTTATACTCTGTTGAACCCCAAAAGAGAAATCCTCTTTTTTTTTTTTACTTCCTCCAGTGGGAGATCAGAGGTCAGGGTCAGCTACAGAACAGCACCCCTGGAGCTGGAGGGGTGTGTGTGTGTGTGTGTGTGTGTGTGTGGAGGGAGCGGGGCGGTTCAGTGTCTTGCTTAAGGACACTTCAGCATGGAGGTTGCTGTCTGTTGAAGTAAGGTCTTCCTACTCATTATGTCACCCTGCTGTCCCATAGATAGATAGATAGATAGATAGATAGATAGATAGATCAATAGATAGATAGATAGATAGATAGTTAATGAGCTATCTCCAGCACATGACCAAGGGAGGCACGTCAGAAGAGGAGTTAATACTCCACAGGACTGAAGAGGCTTTAGTACCTGCCACTACCATGTAAATTGGACCCTCAGAAAGTGAACGAGCCTCTCTATTGTCTCTAATGGCCTCTTGTTAGGAAAGCCGCCTACAGTGTGAATTTGTGTGTGTGTGTGTGTGTGTGTGCGTGCGTGCTCGAGGGCTCGCACATACCTTTCCCAGCTTCCCTTAAGTTTACTGCATTCAGCAGGAAACACAATTAGCCCAATCAAAGTGAAAGGAGGCGGCCGGGGGAAAGGGGGGGGGGGGGTGCAAGTGGGGGAGGTGAGGGCTGCATTTTATGAACATGGCCGGTCGAAGCGGCAGCATTGTGACGGCAGAGGATATTAGGCGCTGGGCGGCAGCTTTTTGATGTAGAGGGGTCTCCAGCAGCCGTCTGACTCTTGTTAAAGTGGACCGACGTACAATTAGAGATATATGGCCCGGGACAGCCGTGTGATTTGGATACATTAGCGGATTGGATTTTAAAGGGAGCCGCTTTAAAGGAAGCCCAGTAAATACTATTCAGCACTAATGCACGCTTGCGTGTGCGCGATGAATTAGGTATCGTTTAAAAGCAACATTTTTTACAAGCACGTTAAAGGAAGTCAATTAAAAAAGGGATGTTAGGGAGATTAATTATTGGTCCTCAAATTGCTGTGTGTGCAGATCCTCATTACAGAAAGACGGTAATCCCAGATGCTTCTTCTTCTCATTTATCTTTTTTTTTTCTTTCTATCTTTTCCTCTTGTCTTTCCACCCCTCCTCCCATTTCTCTAAGAGGCCGGTCTGCTTGTCTGCTGATCTGAGAGATAAAGGCAACGGTTACAGTTTAGTCCCTTTTGCTAGGTGAGAGGGTGAGAGGGGCTGCCACTGGAGGTATATAAAGGAAAAGGGGGGCAGCTATTTAAAAAGTTATTGAATCAGGAAATTCCTCAAACACTCTGGGAGGGGGGGAGGGGGGGGGGGGGGGGGGGGGGGTCGTTGTGGGGCTTAACTGACCCTCTATATGTCCACTCCCCACCCCTCTCATACCCCTGGGCAGACTCAAAAGTGGGCTCACTGGATGTCCCTTAGTCAGCACATGCAGGGGGTGCGGACAATAGGTCCATTCTGCCAACAATAGGGGGCATTTAGACCGTCACATACCCTGGTGACTCCAGGGGAGGGGATGTTGGAGGGGGCGGGGGGTTGGAGAGAGGAGAGCTTGGGGCTTCAATGGAAAAAGCTGGCTATAGAAAGGGGTCAGCACTGACTAAAAGCTAAGCTTACCTATGGGCCGGGTCAAAGGTCAGGGACTAGCCATTGACGCGCAGAGGAATCCCTGTGGTAAAGCAGAGAGACGCGGAGGTGATGGGGGGATGGGCCCAGTCGCAGAGAGACTGGACAGCACGGGCCTTATGGCGGATGAGGACCTGAAAGAGGCCTGGATGACTTTTGGAGAGACTCCGACACCAAAAAGATAGGAATAGGGTATCGATCAGGCACTTACATGTGATAAAAGTGTGTATATGTGAATTGTGTATGTGCACATTTGCTACAGGTGTGAAGAAGGCACTTTCGTCCCGCTGCCACAGGAAGACATTTTCTCCATCCGCCGAGGTTTCCCCATGCGCCCTCCCTTCCCCTCTCTCCGCTCCAAATCAAAGGCTGATACTCTAGACGCGACGAATGACATTGATCTTAATCTGTGAGGAGCAAGGGTAATTTGGATGGGTGTGTGTGTGTAAGTGGAACAGAGAGGAGGTCACGGGGGTCTGCGGAGAGGGGGAAGATGATCCGCGCGCGCTCCGGCGGGGCACAAAGCGAGGGCGCGAGCTACAGGAGCGCTCTCCCTTACAATGCGCCCCGAGGATCGTTAAGTGATTGTGTTACAGCGAACAGGTGAACTGCGTCTCTCCGCCTCGTCTTTTATATTTCCCTCTCTATTATGATTTACAGCGCTATTCTTCTCCCCTGTCTCCCCCCACACACACACACACACACACCATAACTTGTGCTGTTCTTTTGATGGCGACCTGCTCGCTGCTATTGTACCTGGCCGGCTTTGAAGTGCCTAAGTCTTAAATGATGATGAGACAAGGAGAGTGCTTTTCTTTAACAGCCAGGGTAAAGGAGGCTCTTGTTTCTGACAGGTGTCTTTTATAGAAGGGAGTGTGCTGGACTGGTGTTTTGTTGGGGATCGGGTTCCATCCTTCCCCATCACCTGCTAATTGAATAACATTAGCTTGCCATCTGTGGAGATTTACTGGAACTGGCCTCAGTGTCCTGTTTAGATTACAGATTAGACTGGAATATGCGAAAATGAGTCACATAAATAAAGTCCAGCTGCTTTGCACCATTGTTGTTCAAAACAGACTTCTTTCCGGCTTGGTGATGACAAATTATGATGCTACCTCTTCATCATCATCATCAGCGGTGTAATCATATCCGGCAGCAGAAGCTTAGCGGAAAATAAGCAGAGACGCGGGCTTTTTTACTGGAAGTTCGTTGTGAATGCCTCAATCAACTGATGAAATCTGGGTGGAGATGGAAGTGAGTGAGTAACCGTCTCTCCTCATTCAAAGATTACTGCTGAAGTGCCGCTGAGCAAGGCAGCGAACCCCCAGCTGCACCAGAGGGGTCCAGCACAGGACCATGGTGGGGATTACTGAGTGTGTGAATGTGTGTAACCCCTCCCTCCCCTCCCCCACCACATCACTCCCGTATATTAGAAAGTGTTCTTAGTAAACCTGCCTAGTTAAATAAGGTAGTTCAAGGACAGTGTGTCATTCAAGGTCCACTTCTATTCATGTACACTGAATGCAGCGTCTAAAATCGTCATGAGCAGGCCGAGTCCTGACAATGTGCCAGCAGCTAGATTTCACCCGTTCTAGACTCCAGTCTCCCTTCATGTGGAAACTAATCACATCAGCTGTTATCTCTTCATTAACTCCAGTCTAAACAGCCCTACCCAGCCCTGTTGTGTGTGTGTGTGTGTGCATCCGTTTGTGTGTCTGTGTGTGTCTGTGTCCCTGCATGCGTGACACTGTGAAAGTGAGAGTATGCATAGAATATGCATGCATAACTGAGCATGGATGCATGACTCTTTTTGTCCGTGAGAGTGTAAATATATGTATATATGTGTGTGTGTGTGTCATTGTGTGTGTGTGTGTGTGTGGTACCTCAGTCTTGCATCACTGATTCCTATTCTAGCACACTGGCGTAGATCTAGAGCCAGATAGAGCCGGCGCGCAGGCCGCTGCGGGCCACAGCCATCTGGGCCCGGCCCGGGGCGGGTAATCTCTCGGGTGGGGGTGGGGGGGTGGGAGTGGGGTAGTGCGGGACAGTACTGGATAAGGGGATGGGGGGGTGGAGTTGGGTGTGATCAGGAGGTAGGGTAGAATAAATACACCCTTCCTCCCCCTCCATCCGTCCGCCTCAAGCTTCTGGTATGATGGAGAGAGGGGGACTGAACACACAGCTGTCCTCAGCCATTATCAGTGATGGATGGAGCCACGGCAGAGCATCAATGGCATGCCCGGCGCTCACTCACTCGAATGTGTCTGTGTGTGTGTGTGTGTGTGTGTGTCCGTATTTAAGTGTATGTGTGTGTGTGTGTGTTTGTGCACAAGAGAGAGAAAGACAAGAAAGCGAGAGAGAGAGAGAGAGAATGCGATGGCGTGCCAGGAATATCCCAATGACGCAAATTCATCACTCCCAATATTTTAGACACACACACACACAAAAAAAGAGAGGTACGACAGAGGAAATATGGGCTCAGGGAAAATTTCCTGTTGGCACTGTTATCTGATGGGTTTTTGGCCGGGCGATGTTTGCCGGTACGGTTGTGGCGTTCCAACTGCCAAGCCGTCTCAACTCTCCTGACAGCTCTGGTACCGCGGAGCGATGGTACAGCACGCGCTAATAGTCCTTCCATCACGCTGCTAGTTCTAGCCATTTTCTTCTGTGTACGTGTCAGAAAGCAAAAAAAGTCAATTTCCTTGCCAGGCAACTCGACAGAACAACAACACCCGCGCAAAAAAAAAATCCTGACTTCAGTCCTTTTCCTGTTTGTGAATCAATGTCCTTCAAGGACGTATTGGAGGAGACTGGAGAGGGCTGGCAAGGCCTGCGAGGAGGAGGAGGAGGAGGAGGAGGAGGAGAAGAAGGGGTTTGTTTGATGTAAAAGCCCAGATGGAAGCTGAATGCTCCGGCTAGTCCAGACGTTTGACAATGACCAATGCGCTGGTGGATTGTATCCGAAGTGCGGAGGGGGGGGTTTAAATCAAATCCAATGATGTTCTCCGCAACCAGTCCACCAATTAAAGTAATCAATGCCACGCCTGAGTTCCCAAAGCATCATGGTCCGTGGGCCAGTCCACAGGCCTTGTCCTTCATTCAGATCAGCCTGTGGCGTATGAATACCATTACCCTTACAGGAGACGCAGTCATTGTCCCTCCAAATGTAATTCTGCCGTAATTAACCTTGTGTGTAATCCTGAGAGCTTGCTGACGGATGTCCAAAATGCTAACCCAATCCCCAGCCAAGGTTTCCCTGATTAGATTAGTGTGCACTGACTCATATTCGCACAATGCCGTCGTCTGACTCAACAGCTGTCAAAGACAAGAGATGCGCATAAGCCACTAATTAAATATGATAATTTATTTTATCCTCTTAGATAGGCGAATTATGAATGCGACGGGGCCGGATTCGGGCGAGTCAATCTTCCTAATTTGCCAAATTTTCATTGTTAATTAAAAGCTTCAGAATGGTCCGGGGCAAACCTTCACTTGTCCGCACACAGCAGTCAAGAACAGTAACAACTGAAGGGAGAAGTGGACTGGATTTGGAGCAGTGAGTGAGCGGTTTTTAGCCAAATTAAGGGCTGTAGCCAACAGAAAGGCAGTGATTTGCATTGGTGTTGGGCTGGTGTGGAGAAACAGGCTGCGGTTATTAGATTGAGACCGGTGGTTCTGTCTGGAACCCACTGATCCATCAGAGAGAACTGACAGCCACGCAGACAAGCCTGTAATGGACTGGTCATGGACCAAAGACCCACTGGAGAATACACTCACACACACACACACACACACACACACACACGCATGCACACACACAAAACACACCCACACAAAACATGGTGACTGGTAGAATCCCACATGCAGAGTCACTTAAATAAATTAATAAAATCACACAAGCTCTAAAAAAAAAATCAATTTTCATATACAATTCTCTAGCACTTAACCGTTATATTCAGTAAATCACATACATGAACACTCATAAAAAGAGACAACGTAATCTTTTTTTCCCCCCACTATAAATTAACCATGACACATCAGTAGCAGTTGCATTGTCTTACGCACATCTATGATCTATTGTTTGAAATCCTTTTCACAAGTGCAGATATGCCACCCACTGACCTCCCCATCTCTCCCTCCCAGCGGCGCGCAGATGAGCGCCGGGCCGACTGATAATGACGGGGGGATATTGAAAGACGAGCAACCCTGCCGTTTCCCTCTCTCTCTCCCTCTCTACGATTCATTAACCCGATTTCCACTGAGCTCTGTCCCACATGTGTCAGCGAGGCGCCTGCTGAGGATTCTGGCCGCCCCGCCCGGTCCCGTCCTCTGCCCCGTCGCACTCCGCCTCGCCATCAAACCGACAGATAACTGTCGAGGGGCAGGGTCGCCCCCGAAGTGTCGACGAGCTCTTTATGTATCCTCTGGCTCCTTTGGTCTCAGTCTCGACGACTCTTTGATTGATCCTCTGTCCTCCAAGCTTCAAGATTTGTCATTATTATTGTTTTTTTTTTTTTAAGACATTTTATTTAGATTTATCAAGCAATATGCCTTGAGAGGCCGAGATTTACAGTGGTTTTAGAACAGCTAAGACACGAAGCGCAGTAAAACCTTATAACACTGTGAAGCACCGCCTTGAGTGGCTTATTGCTTTTATAAAACAGCAGTAATATACCATTGGAGATCAAAAATGAGTACAAATGTTCAATAAAGCTTTTATTTTAAATCAATAATAAGTAATAGCAATTGTTTAAAGGTATTCTTCTACAGGGCAATATAGTCCTTTAAGAGCAGCTAAACAAAGCGGTTGCTAAGCAACACATAAGTGCCAGTATGAGTGGTGATTTTTGGTTAGCATATTAATATTTAAATAACTGTCATGCTGTCACAGGTGTGCCTTCATCTGGTATTTTTTCAGCAGCTTCAAATGTGACTCAGCCAATCAGAACCGAGGACCGGAGCCTATCTGTTTTATAATTTACAAGGAAGACACGGGAAGGAAAACAGCAGCACGTTAGTCAGAATAGAGTCAGAGTGTAGTTTGTTAGAGTGTGGAAGCAGATTCTTGCTGAACAGGCAAAATGCGCCCAACCGCCTCCACTGCTTCAACCATCACCAAAATACATCCTGCCCTCGCCCCCGATCCAGGCCTTGTGCAAACCCCCCAGGGCCTGTACAGGGGGATTTGCAGTGTACACAGTCGTCACTGAGGCTTCAGCAATGCCTGAGAGGGTCAATGAATGAATGGATGGATGAATGGACTGACTAGACTGCTGGAGTTGACCGACATATTATGCACTTGTAAAATCATATTTATTTTTGTCTATTGAAAACTTCCTCCTGTCAGTCTCAACCGTCAGTAATGTAGTGGAACAACTGCCAAAAACAAAAAACAGCTGTATTGTATTTTCTGAATGGTAATTCAATATGTATTATTTCCTTGAAAATACCCTATTTTCATGTTACTGATATTGGTCTGACTCCATACTACATATATCATGAATTTACAAAGATATAAGTATAACAATTTTTATTATTATTTTTATTATTATTATATTGATTGGGCAAACTCAAAATATCACAACTAAAAAAGTGGGTGGATAAACTGAGTTTGAGTGGGTTTACCCTTAGCTGCATCCCTGCCAACTACCCCCCCCCCCCCCCACACACTTCCATACTCTCCCCCCCCCCCCCCCCCCCCCCCCCCCCACTCGTCACTGTCACCCTTCCTACCAGGCTTAGGGGTCAAAGGTCAGACCCCTCCAAGCTCACTGGAGATCAAACGCAGCACTGATTCAGCCCCCACTGGACACCAAAATGACCGTTAAATCAGCCATTACGTCACGAGGGAGCATGGAAGTTGTCAAGGACCCTCAGATGCACACACACACACACACACACACACACACACACACACACACACACACACACACACAGAGGCAGACGCTGGGTGACATATTGACTGATATAAGAGAGGGGACCTTGGTGGTAGAGGTTTGAAAAATGTAGTAGCCGAACATGGCCCCATTCAAACACAAACGCATTGATTGGTAGCGTAAACCACCAGGGAGTCTGGGAGGCTGCTTAGGCCCGGGGTGACACCGGTGCTGCGCAATTAGCCTTCAATCAATGTGTCTCTCATTGAGCTTTACTCCAGCACAGGACAGCTTCCAAGCCGGTCATCCATTCAGCCACGCCGGGCCTGTGTTGGAGGTGCATGTAAAGGATGGTTTAGTTTAGTCTAATTTGGTTTACAGGCAGACGGTGTTTATTAGACCAGAAAACCATTTGTTATCTGTTTCCTCTGGAGGCGCGGTCATGAATCAATCTCGATACATATGTACAAACACAGAAGCGCCCCGGTGATTACTCCAAATAAACACACACACAATGGGATAAGTACACACTTGCGCGCGCACACACACACACACACACACACATACACACACAGAGGAAGGCGGGGGTTTGCACTCGCATAGACACAGCCAAGCACATAACCACATTCACTTGTGTGCGTGCACACACACTCGCATACAAATTCACACAGACACAGACACACTCTCTTTAACGGAATAGTATCCACTGCAACTTGGTGGATATTGTGAGTTATGTTCCTAAGGCTGTGGTACATATGGTCACCACATTAGTGAGTTCTGCTAAGAGTGAGAGCCTCAATATTTAGACCAGCTCTTTTTACGCTGACCACAGGACATGCCTCGTCCTGTAGTGCAACCGTATGCAAATAGGCTGTTGTGCAGCAGCGGTCAAATGCCACTGTTGTTACCCATAGAAAATCTGCAGTAAGATCACAGCAGTTACTGACAGCAGGCTGGCTTGGTGGTAGAGTGACCTGTGGCTGGAAGATCGCAGGTTTGATCCCAGCGACAGCCTATGTGTCCGTCCCCTTGAGCAAGACATTGAACCCCTACCTGCTCCAGCAACGCTGCTCCTGGCTGCCCCTGACCCCTACGGCTAAAGTCTAGGTCACACTTGGTGATTTTTACGCTGATTCTCTGCCCCGATTTGAATCTGAGCTACTCGGGGGGTGGGAGGCGGGCAGGGGTGTGTGAGTGTGTGTGGATGGACGGGGGGGGGGGGGTACCAAAGACTGCCAATTCTGGCTGTTTGGACAGATGCAATTTTTTCAAACATGTTTAATTTAGTTTGTCAGAATCTGGTCGGGCACATGTAGTGTGAAGTGGCCCAAGACTGACAAATCTGAGATTGACACTGACAACAGCCAATGGGAGTGTAGATACAGGGGGAAGAAAAAGGGAATGAACCAGAGAAGAAGTCACATATAACAACAACACTGCCCAGTCATGTAGATAGTTTATATCAGCAAGACATCCAACTCCACTGGCTCCACTCTAGATAGATTGCTGTACAATTTCATGTGGATGAATAAATCTCATAGAAAATAGTATAAAGTGGCAGTGTGCCTGGATCAAAGTAAGTGACGGTGTCTCATACAAAATTCCTCATCAATGTTATTCTTGTAATGATGTCACTTCAAAATACATTTGTAATGTAAATGTAAACATAGCTTCTGCACCATGAAGCAAGAACTGATAGAACACAGTGTGTAATTGTATTTACAGTGAACTGTTTTGGATGAATAGTTAAACATTTTTGAATCAGGTAGTGTGTGATCCCTCATCTTCATGTGTGACACCCATCGTCATCCCAGGTTGTGTCCCAGTCTGAACAGCTTCCCGACCAGACAGCAAGCGTTAAGCCTGAACTGCCGTTGTCGGGCAAGACTTGAACAGTCTTGCAGTGTGACCTAGGCTTAAATGCATCCAGGTAAATGTGTCTCAAAACGATATGCAAAGAGACAAATTCCTCATTACACTGTGTGGAAAATGAACATTGAGGTGCTCTACATACTAAAACTCTGAAGAAATGAAATCTTTATCTGTATGTATGTAAAATCTGTATTTTGTGAGCCTGGAAGCTGATTGCTGTCCCCTCTGTTGCGCTGTCACAACGGCGTCCGGCGCAGCGGCTAAAGAGGACAACAATGACACATTATGAGAGCGGGCTCCGCTTGGACATGCTTGCGGCTGGAACTATTAGATGTCATGCCGTATAGGAGCTCAGGGAGTGACAGACACAGTGCGAGGACACTTAGCACAGCAGGCTAACCGCCACAAGCTTGCCTCGAAACAATGGCTTCAAAGAAACATCCAACTTGCATAAGAGGACAGCACTCACGCGATCAATGCCTGCACAACAATGGCATTCAAAGCCAATATGGACTGGGGATGTGCCGGAGGAAAGGATGAATGAGTGAAGTGAATGGATGTCAGCGCAGTGAGATGTACTGTACCGGTGGATGCATGTGTCGTGACTATTAAGAGGTAAACTGTTTGCTTTACATTTGTTTTAATCAGTTGTGCTCCGTGGATGCTTTTCCTCTCTCTCCCTTTCTCCCCCATTGTTTCTATCTCCTCTCCTTCTCTCTCTCTCTCTCTCTCTCTCTCTCTTTCCCACTCTCCCTTCCTCTCCCCTCACTTTCCCCTTGCTTTTCTTTTTTCCTGGGGGCTGTGTTGTGCGGCCAAGGCCATTTCTTTCTCAGAACGCGCTCTTGAAAGGCTATTCATGGATTCTTCAATGAAACCCTATTACATTTGTGTGCTAGTGTGTGTGTGTGTGTGTGTGTGTGAGGGACAGAGAGAGAGAAAGAGAGAGAGAGGGAGAGAGAAAGAGGGACGGAGAAAGAAAGAGAGAGGTAGAGAGAGGGAGAGCGAGGTATTCCGGGGGCCGTGCTACAGTACCATCTGTATGCTAATCTCCTGAGACTTTGGTAAACTTTGATCAAACGCGCAGGCCTCCTTTTCTCTCCCTTGCCTTCCCTTCCCTCCCTCCTTCTTCCACTATGTGCTCTGCAATTACTGTAGCTCCGCGGCCCTTTGTGAGGCTGCGTATTACTCGGCTGGGGCAACGGGTTCCCTCGAGGAACTGCCCCTTAACCCCTGAAACACCCACCCCCCTCCACCCCCCGCATGTTTCTGCCCCAATACCCCTCGCTCCCTCTCTTTAAGCGCTCACCTCGCGTATCGCGCTCGGCTCCTCTACCTACCAACCCCCTTTTCTAACGCGCGCACACACACACCCTCTCGGAGCACCTGCGACTGCGCTCGACCCCACAACAGATGGTGACCCCCCCCCACCACCACCACCACCCCCTACCCCCTACCCCCAACACCCCACCCTCCACCCCCCACAGCATGGATGGCAGGGCCCTTGGCAAACAGAGCTGGGTGACGGGCATGCCTTTGTCTGTGGCAGAGGTTGGGTACGTCGCTAAGGATTTCAATGACAACACTCAGTAGCCGGTAAGAAGCCATGGAGGGACCCCCCCCCCCCCACACACACACACACACACCCTTGTATACACGCACACACACACAGCAGCCATTGTTTCCTCCATATGGGAAGGTTAACATGTTGAATACAGATCCAGTGTCCAGCAGGACAATGGAGATGTTGTGGCAAGTGTCGCCCATGAATGGCGGAGGTAATGAAGGTATCAAAACAGATGACGAAGGAAGATCCACGTGCGTGCGGACGCGCACACACACACACACACACACACGCACACTAAAAACACAAACCCATACACAAACATGCCGCATTATCTCCTGTGCAGCCTTATTGTACATTCATCGGTGGGGTGTAAGCCCATTAGAGTGGTGTTGTGTGCGGCTAGAGCCGGGCATTCAGTGGGCAGGAGGATAATGGGTATTAATCAGGGAAAAGCCTGGCCATATGTCTGTTTAACGCAGGAGAAGGCTGCTCCCTAAATGTCGGCTCACTACTAAAACAATTAGCCTCATTTCAAACAGCAGATAGCTTAACAGTAGTTGAAGTGTGTGAGCATGCAGTGTGTGTGTGTGTGTGTGTGTGTGTGTGTGTGTGTGTGTGTGTGTGTGTTGGGGGATTATAGAGGAAAGTATATACACAGCTGAAAGGTACACCATTTTATGTTTGTTTAAGACAGGCAGTGTGAGCGGTTAATGTTGTACAGGACACTGATACATTGTGTGTGTGTGTGTGTGTGTGTGTTCAATACGCATGTGTGTGCCTGCGTGTTCAATTTCTCATTAAATGTCACAGTCAATTTTTTACATTGGCTTTATACCGTCTGACTCAAACTGACTCTATTGGCTGCAATGCGTTTTAATGCTCTGAGTTGTTTTTTTTTACGATGGATTTTTTCTTTCTGCCAGCGATGTTATTGTCCATGAACTTGTTTTCATCCTATAACCAAGCAGGATAAGCCATTAGGCAGATGGTAAGGGGAAGTCCCACGAGAGGACACGCACACACACACACACGCACAGACCCCGAAGACACCAGACTCCTGTCACAAACACACACACACACACACACACACACACACACACACACACACACACACACTCTCTACATGCACACAAAGACACCAGACCCCTGTTATGTAATCCACCAGTCACACTCCCCCACTGCGAGGCTCAGTCTTGGGCTGTCCCAACCCCAAAACAAAGTCATCAGTCTTCATATAGCCCCGTCTCATACATACTACACATACCTCTGGATCATTTATGTCCCGCTCCAGTAGATGGATGTGGTCTTAAGTAGCTCAATGGGCAGAGTACGGCGGTAAAGCTGCTAGGGTCGGGGTGTTTGATTCCCACTGGGGGCCATATTAAATGAATTTATTTGCTTGTGTAAGGTGTTATGGATAAAAGCGTACAGTAAGTAAGCTACGTTTTACAGCGGGACAAAGGGTCACGCTGCCGTACAGTAGGGTGCAGTCATCGCTTTTCTTACGTAAAAAAAAAAGGATTAATCAAAGTCATCAACAATGTGTGTTTTTATGTCCTGTTAATTCCCTTCCCGGCAAGTCTCTTTCTCCTTCCCTCTGTGAACACACTGTCGTCTCGAACGCCCCGCTCAGACCGTGGCAACAGATTTCTCTTTCAGCCCTCTCCAGCGAACGCCTGGCCAGACTCCTGAGTGGCACATATTTGGGCCGGAGCCTGGGCATCGGAGGCACAGAGGGACGGAAAAGGGAAGGAGGGAGAGAGGAGGAGGAGGAGGAGGAGGAGGAGGAGGAGAGTGGAGGAGGAGGAGAGGGGGAGGAGGACAGAGCCATGTGGCTGATGTTGGTAAACAGTATCCAGCCTTGTCCTGGCATCGTGGCGGGCGGCGCACAACGCCGGAGATATCAGGCGCCCAGGCCACACACAGACCGGGACAAAAGGTAGACACACATACAGACATTCGCTTTCATACACACACACACACACGCACACACACATGCAGGCAGAAATACACAGACTCAGACAAATAAAAGAAAAGACTCACGCTCGGTGTCTGCCACTCAGCAGCTGCTCCAGTTTCCATGGCAACAGCCTGAACAATGTAGGAAGAGCTGTGTGTGTGAGAGAGAGAGAAACAGAGAGAGAGTGTGTGTGTGTGTGTGGATGTGTGCTCCTGTGCACTTGAAGTGTGCGTGTGTGTGTGTGTAGGTGTGTGTGTGGGTGGGTGTGAGAGGCTACAGAGGGGGAGGTAGCCGCAGGGTGCTGAGACAGAGAGGATTCAGAAGACACTCTTTATTTCTTTGTCAGGATGAGTTCTGTCTTTCGGAGCAGCAAAACAAATAGAGAAATGTGGATGCAAATAGAGAAATAGACTGAGAGAGAGATAGAGAGAGAGAGAGATGAATGGATGATGACCAGGACAGAGCATGTGCCAACTCTGAGGGCAAATCTAGACAGAAAGAGAGAGATTTTTTTGCTTGTGCTCACAGTTTCGATGACGATAAATGATCCGCAACGACAAAGACAAGGATTTGACGATGTCTATTTATTTTTCAAAATGAGGTATTTCAAAGTGCTATGAGTTGCAGCACTAAATGTACATTTTAAAAATGAAAAAACAAACATCTTATATCCGTTTACCCAGTTCTATGCACCCGATAGTTACAAATATAAACAAAAGGGGAAATAAGAGGAGAAAGAAAAGGCCAGGTACATGAAGATAGAACACATTTTCTGTACAAAAGAATTATTTGAGATAGAAGAAAAAAAAATGACAAGATAAAGTGATATCTACTGAGAACTCATTTTCATACGAAAATATAAGTATCAAATTTAGTATGTATCAGGTTCACACTAAAAGCATAAAGGTGTGTAGAATTAGTAATATGGTACAATACAAAGAAGGAGAGAAGGGAAAAACAATATATTGTTATATTACAAAGTTTCATGACTCTCAAAAATCGAGGCCTTACAGTACTTTTTAAAGGTATATAAACTTCCAGTCTAGTTATTGGCAGCTTCCTGACATGTATAAAAACCCAAAGACAAAATGTATTACAAAACAAGGCAGATCTGAGTGTATTTTGTCTGTACAGTATTGTTATATACAAAAGTGTCGGCTAGCAAGGTGCACAGTTATACATCCATTGACTTGGTTTGAGCACCAGTGTGAGAGAGAGGAGTGAGAGAGAAAGGTAACTCTTGTAGTGGCATCGTTTGTGTGACCCATTGGCGCCTCCGTCGTCGCAGTCTCTTCAGTTTTGCAGTGGTGAAGGCAAAGTAAGCGTGCACTGCTTCTCTAAGTGAACTCTGAACTTTGAACTCTCCAAGCAAAGTGCCCTCTAACACCCTTATCCCTGTGGGAGTCACCTGATTTCCAGGCTGGTGTCACAGTGAGTACAAAAAAAAAAAAAAACAAGATACAAATAGAAATGATATAAAAGCCAGAGGAAGGGAAGACGAAAAGAGGTGTGTCCTCGCTCCTTTCGCCCTCCTCGTTCTTTTCTCTTTTTTTTTCTTTTCTTTCCTCAATGTGACTGGATTGAAAAAGTAAACCCTAAACATTCTTAACGTCAACAAATGTGCAAAAAAAGTGGCGGCAGTGAAAGTCCGAGTGTCCCTCCGGCACCTCCCCCCCCCACCGCTCCGTGTTTCAGATGGGTGTGTGTGTGTCGCATCTGAAGCCTCTTCTGAGATTTTGCTGTGTGTGTGTGTGTGCGGGTGTACAGAGATATGCAGGCCTATGTGTGTGTGCTTAAGTGTATAGGCCTATGTGTGCGTGCGTCTAAGTGTCTTTAAAGGTGAAGTGTAGTGTATCAAACAGAGTGAGTGTGTGAGGGGGGGTCGGGCGTCCAGGGTATATGTGAGTGTTTCTGTGTTGAAGCGGTTTGTCTGTTAGCGAGTCCTGGCCTGCTCCAGCCTGCGCATCAGCTGCTGCCTGCGGGCCTGGAGCCTGTCCTTCTCCTGCTGCAGCCTCATCTCCTCCGTCTCCAGCGAGCTCACGTACTCGGCGGCCTTCTTCAGGATCAGCACCTTGGCCGCCTTCTCGTTGTGCGCCAGCTCGGGCACGTGGTCGCGCAGCGTCAGGAAGCTGGAGCGCAGGTCGTTGCGGCGCTGGCGCTCCAGGATGTTGTGGTTGCGCCGGCGCTCGCTGTCCTCCGAGTCGGAGCCGCCGCGCGGGCTGCTGTCCCCGCTGTTGCTGCGCTTGGAGCGGGCCCCCGACGCGCCGACGGAGCCGCAGGACGTGGAGGAGGACGACGAGGAGGAGGAGACGGTTCTGGTGGGGGGTCGCGGCGCGTCCGAGGTCTTCTGCTTCTTGGAGGGCGGGGCGGGGTCGTCGTCGGAGGCGTACGGGGAGGGGGCGGCGTAGTTGTGCTGCTGCTGGTGGACCGAGCTCCGCTTCAGGATGAGCTCCTGCGGCGCCCGGCTGACGAACCGACTCACCACGCCGGACCCTGAGACCGCGCCCCCTGTCTTGGGACGCACGGAGATGGTGACGGTGCCCGTCGCCATGGGTGACGCCTTGGTGAGCGTGGAACGCCTCTTCTCTACGGTAACCACGTCGATCTCCTCCTCCTCCTCCTCATCTTCCTCCTCGTCCTCGTCCTCCTCCTCCTCTTCGTCTTCGTCTTCTTCATCATCGTCGTCTTCCTCTTCTGGGAAAGAAAGAAAAACACAACTTGAGTGACTTAATCGCTCTGACACACCAACTATTCCCACTGTCATCTATGTGTACCAGCAGGTGACAGGTGTGTAGGTTTGTGTGTGTGTGTGTGTGTATGCGAGCGAGATCCAGAGAGAGTGTGTGTGGGAGCGAGAGCATTGCTCAATGCTGTTTGCATAGGCAGAAACCCCTTAATGCTTAGTGTCAGTCACTCCTCCGCTAATCTACTCTGCAGGCGTTGACACGTTCAGTCTCACTGCCTACCAGACAGGCTGGATTTCTGCCTTTCATTCTTTCCCTCCCTCCTTTTCAACTTCTCCTCCTAATCTTCTCCGGTGAGAGGAGACAGTTTTAGTCTGATGCCTGCCGTCTATCAGTGCGGCTCCAGTCGCGCCGACAACGTGCGATAGCGGCAGAGGCATTAAGGAACTTTTTTAACTTGAACTGAACTCGGCTACAGCTCTCGCTCTCCCTCGTTTTCCAGCTGAGCTCTTCATCTTAATACCTGCGCCGAGTTGGGGCTGAGCAGCTGAGACTTATCACCGCCGACTGGCGCCTTTGAAGATGTGAGGAAGTGGCCAATCATGAGGCAGGAGAGTGTGAGGCCCAGTTAAAATGCCTTTGTGATAATGGCTCTCATTATCAGCTCAGGAGCATCTGAAGAGTGTGGCATTTTACAGCTTACAGTAACCCACTTCAGACACCGCTGCACCAGGATGCTGTCTCAACACACACACACACACACACACACACAAAATCTGGCACTGCCATCAAAACAAAGCCGGGCACAGCTGGGTGGATAAGGGGGCGTGGCTGGCTTTGCCACAAGTGAGGCTGTTTGGTGTTTCACTCTCAGAGCAGAACAGCTCATTTACTGGAGCTGTGAGGAATAAAAAATGGAATAAAGAGGACTGCTGGCAAGCCTCTGTCTGACTGTTGTGTAGAAATAAAAGATTCAGTGTAACAGTTGAGAAGTGTATAAAGAGCATGACTCCTAGGCATCTCTTTTTGTACCACTGCCTTCCATCTGTACATCTGATTTCCCGGGTAATCTCATTATGTGCTATTGGCTGCCAGGCTGAGGGGAGGCTATACTCTGCGCCCATGCAAGGCCTCTTTAATGGGCAGACCAGGCTATCTGTGCGGATAAACCTGCGCCGCGGCCTTTCAAGTCCGCGGCGTCTCTTTGATGGGAAGGTGAGGAACGCGTGTAACAAAAAAAAGAGAGGCGCGTCTTAACGCTGCGAGCGGCGGAAGAGTCCCGGATCGGCATTGTGCGCAGGATGGCGGGGCGGCAGGCGATCGGATCACCACCCCTTTAAGCCTGGGTGCTGGAGCGGCGCCAGGGAGACAGCTGTCGAGATGGAGCGCTTGTTCAAAGCTGTCACCCCCCTAAAGAAGCAGGGCCCTCCTCCGGCCCCCTTTCTTTTCGGCCCCCGGTCCAGTCGGTGGGGGTGTTTGGCAAGGCTGGCTGAGCCTGCCCTCTGTGCCAAGCTGGAGGCCTTTGTACTACTGTTTCACAGCGAAAACACACTGATAAGGACTCGTGAGTGTTTGTTTAGGGGATACGTCGACAATAATAGACGGCAGTTGAAGTCTTGAGCCGATTAAACGCAGACAACGCTCATTTCCCAATCTAAACGTAAAGCCCCTTCTTCAATGCATTGCCCTTAAAGAAGAATCACTAAAATACTTAGTGTTTGTGGTAGCCTAATCAATAGTGAGTTTATAGTTACTTTAGTGCTTAAAGGTGCCAATCACTATAATATTCCTATAGGAACTTATGGTTTTGTTGTATCCTTCTAGAATTTACCATGGATTACTAAGGTTCTTCTTCGTGTATGGAGTAATTTTGTTCATCCCTCAGCTCGCCTACATCCCAACTCCAGGCGGCAGTTACACACTAAAATATGTGACAGCAATTTCTCACCCACTGCGCGCAAATGGTCCCTTAATCCATGCGTAATCAAAGCCTCCACGGAACCATGAAACAGACACTTTATCAGCTCATCGGTTTATTTAGCACCTTCTTCAGCTACGAATGTTTATCTTGCCCCAGACAACCTGGTCTGGGTGCAGTGTGTGTTGTCTTTTTGTTTGGCTCCGATGCCAACTGAGTTCGTGAGGCACACAATTCCCCATTTTACTGCCATCTGCCGGATGAAGAGCCTGCTGATTACATAAACCTCGTTCACTGTGTCACTACTCCAGTGTGTGTGTGTGTGTGTGTGTGTGTGTGTGTGTGTGTGTGGAATGTAACAAGGTAATCCGATTCTGGGCCAGTCATATGAACAAGCTCCAATCGCCCCAATTAGGTGGGGGTACTGCAACTATAATAATAATATATATATTTTTTAAAAGCAATAAAAAAAAAAACAGTAATAATAATGATAAATAAAAATAATAATAACGTAAGTCTAAATGATAGCTGGGTTTGGGGTGTAAATATCTGGTGTTTGTAGGTTTTGTAGCATCAGCTGTTCCAAAAACGCAAACAAAGGCTTTTTTACGCATCTCCAAATGCTTACCAGAGTCACTGGGAGCGCTTTCGTGGGCTGTGGGAGTGGGTACGGTCCCGGATGAATCCCTGCTGCCGTTCCTCTTGTTGACAGGGAAGGGGAACACTACCGCGGGGTCCACGCACTCTGACACCGAGCTGCGGCTCACCACCTCCGGCGCCTTTACGCACACGTTCCTGCTCCCCGCCGCGGCGGTGGAAATAGCCTTGCCGAGCTTCTCCGTGACCACCCGCTCCAACTTTTCCCTGGCGGAGAAGCCACTCCACATACAGTCCTGGATGATGATGCTGTTGGGGTTCGTACTATCCAAAGCGGAGCCGAACAGGTCCCCATCGTCGGACGCCCCCCAGATATCGTCCTCGGGCAGGAGCAGCAGCTCGGAAGCCCAGTCCAGCGGGTCTGCTAATCCGAAGCCCAGGGGGTCTGCGTCCGCGGAGGCCGTCGCCGGCTCCCCCGGTAGCGCCGCTCGGCTCGGGGAAAGGGGCGGAGTGGGCAACAACTCGAATTTCTTCCAGATGTCCTCTCCCGGTGGCGCAGAGTCGGGGCCACAGAAGTAGAAGTCGTCCTCGTCCGGGTAGAAACATGGTTGTAAGGAGTCAAACTCCAAATCGGAGTTTTTACTTATGATCGCCGGCATTCTATCCCGCAATCGGAAAACCTGCAAGGGAACAAAAGATACTTTAGTCGCCCATAATGAAACAGCGTCTCTTCCCGTTCCCTCTCTCCCCGATCACACCTGAAAACTACGCCTGACTCCCAAGCCCACACACAGACACACAGTCTACTCCACTAAATTCCACAGGCACTCCTCTGTGGTTCTTACAACCACACAAATCTCAAAGGACAATGTGCGTAAATGTGACCCTGACGCACAAACGGTGTGCAAATAAGACGCATTGGCTCGCCACTCACTAAACACGCCAGTAGAGCTGATTAGGATACAAAAAGCATGTGTGCAGCAAAATAAACGGAATGACAACAATTCAGTGAAAAAGAGACCAGGTTTTGTGTGGGGAAAAATGCGAGAAAATAACAAGCAGCACCATTATCCCCCCCCCCTCCCTCCTGAAATTGGGAGATGCTCACCTTGTCCTGACTTGGGATGATGATGTGTTAATATTTTCGTCTCTCGCAGTCAGTAATACAGACACTAGATTTAGAGCAGTCATCTACTTTGGGAGCACAGACAGTCCTCTGACACACATTGTGCCTGGTTGCAGAGTGTTATACACTGAGATCTGCGGGAGGAGAGGAGACTCCTCCCTCCCGGGCTGGGGGGGAGGTACTGTCGGGCTTTGGGTTTGATGCGGCGCGGGAGACAGACTGGCTGGGAGCTTTCTTTTCCCTATCTACTTTCAAGGTGAATCGAGAAATAGCCTAAATATATATATATATATATATACACACAAAAATCTTACTTTATTGATAGCTGTAGGGGAAATTGTCTTTTCTCTTACCCCGTTCCTACACAGCGAGGTCAAACCAAGGATCGGCTATAGAGCAGACCAGTCCCTGGAGGTAGGGGTTCAGTGTTTTTGCTCAAGGGCACTACAGCAGAGTGGAGGCTCGCCGACCGGGGGCTTGAACCGTCCAGTTGAACAACAGTCCCTATAGGCCCCCCTGCGGCCCCGAAATAACGCCCATTATTCCCCATGAATCTGTCATTATTTTTGTTGCTTCACAGAATCTGTTTCAGAGTAACTGGATGTTTTCTTGTTTATCAATGCTAAAAAAAAAAACAGCCACATAGACCTGGACTCTAATCAAAATGCTATGAATTCTGATAGTAAAAATAATCACATAATAATTATAATAGCCTAATAATCACAGTTTCATTCCATATGAACACACATATGGCTTATCGTTACATTGAAATGATCTATAGAGGTTCCTATATAGTAGTCGTCCTCAAAGCCCTTTCCCCTTCTCTTGCCCGTACAGCTCTAATATCATTTTGTCTATTGTCTGAAAGCTACCAGCATCCCAGGATGAAAGAGTTGGGCTCACTGCGCCCTCCTACGGACACATGCGGAACAGCAGGTAGAGGCGCGCACCATCACTAAATAAGCTGGGTCAAGCCTGCCAGACAAAGACAGAAAAACACCAAACACTACCCGATTTTTCCTTCAAAATAAAAGCACCAAAATTGAAATTTAGGGGAAAATAGAGCAATTTTGTGCGGAGCAGCATAATCTGACATGCTTCCAAATTGTCTGGTTAAAATTTTGAAATTAAGTCTTTGTGACTTATTGGTAGCCTATACATATGCCATTTTGCATTGGTCCATATGGCTGTGAATGTATGCTGCAGAAAGGACATTTTGAAAATAGAAAAATGAAGAATAGTGCTTTCAGATACCCCCCATTGGTAATTGACGCTTTGGTCGTTTATTTTAGTCAAAATTCCGTCGCAACACGTTTGTCAACAACGGTTTTATTTTGAAAGTTGTATCCGGAAGTGTTTTTTTTATTTTAGTGTTGCTGACTTGACACTGGTCCAAGAAGCAGAGAGCACTCATGTCAGTCAAGCGCGACGTCGATTAGCGCGACGCTGAAAGGAATGGTTATTTATTATTTTTTCAGTGTATCCACCGCTGCAAACATAATGATAGCTGTGGGGCTGAACCTCCCGAGACAATGGGCTGTGTGACTGAGGCGCGTTCAGCTGTCTCCGGGATAAGACAGGATCCGAGAAGAGCCATGTTACGTAACCGCAAGCGGTGGTTGTAGCCTGGAGTCATTCCCATTCCCTTTCCTAATGACAGCTTTGGAGGAATGGCGCATCTGTAATTACGCGCGCAGGCACAGGCGTACACACGGTCCGTGATATTGACTTGTTCAGGGAAAACGGTCACCAAACGGATTCCGTCTGAGTGCCAGCTGCATGAAAGACAGCCTCACTTCCCGTTTTTCCAGCTAGACAAAAGAAGTTGATAAAAACAAAGGCTTAAATGTTTTTAGAGGTATTATAAGACGAAAAAACCCTTTGTATGTGTCTTATTTCTACGCCTCTAACTAATTCTACAAGCCTTACCTATAGTACATTTTAGGAGGATACTATAACAGCAAAATTATAAACTAGGATAATAGCCTAGATTATTATAATATTATAATCATACCACAGGAGATACAAATACCACAAAGCATGATGAGGTCACCATAAACTCACTTCTGCGTACCACAGACGTAATTCAACTGCCTATAGGAATATCATAGTGATTTTTCGTTGGGGGGTGGGGGGAGCTGAAACGGCAGCAGACAGCGAAAAGTGAGACTGTGCAGCTGTTTGGTCCTCAGAGTGGGAATGGCAGGGAGTTTCCTGGGACTGGATAATCAGCTCCCAGGAAACTGGGAGACGGTTTGGGACTCAGAAACTCCCTACAGTCCCCCCGGTCTGCTTTTACTTTCTCAAACTACTGTTCAGCGCTGACCTTCTAGCAGGAGCTGCTTCCTCTGTGAAATAGAGCAGAGAGTGGGAGTGAGAACAGAGAGAGAGAGAGGGAGAGAGAGAGAGAGAGAGAGATGTTGTTGTCCAGTGAGCATTGGGTGAGGACAGGAAGCCGTGTATGCCTGCTTGTTTTATATGATGCAATAGAAATAAAAACATGGACAAGAGGAATAGCTGGATGGGGAAATATTGGGCATCTCCTCCTGCAGTGTTTCTTGGCTGAAACAGATGAGTGTGTGTGTGTGTGTGTGTGTGTGTGTGTGTGTGGAGGGGGGAGAGGGGGGGACTGTAGAGGCTGCTTGCTACTACATATTCACCCTCACCCTGAATCAAACCCAAATTACAGAGCAACTGCTCAGATGTTGATATGATTACAGTGTTAGGCTATTTTTGTTTTGGATTCAAATCAGTCAAAACAAGACATTTTCATATTGTCTGCAGCTTTACTACAGAACATCAAGTTCCACTGTGTGAATGTGAGCAGGTGGAGTGTTATATACACAGGTGTTGGGGCTATGAATCTATTGCAAACTGTCAATGCTGTCATCATGATTGAAACACCTTGAAACACACACAAACACACACTTATTTACACACATTATTGTTGTTCAGTCAGTTACGCTGCTGTCTTGGCCAGGTCTCCCTTGCTAAAAGAGATGCTTATTCTACCTTGTATAAATAAAGTCTGTATTAAGAATAGACAGACACACAGAGGTGTAGGCCCGTCAGAGGTGGAACACCACTGGCGTCTTTGCCTGTTGTTTTTGTGACAATGCTGGAATGCCCAGTCTCCCCCCCCCCTCCCTTCACCGCTGGCCCGGGACATGGATGGTTAAGCAATTGGGCCAGTTGTGATAAAAGATTCATAAGTCCGCAGCGTATTGGGGGAAAAACAAGCATGCTCTGAGTGAGATCTGCCGCAGTGACACGGGCGCAGACTGGGCTAGGTCAGAGAGCACGCACGCCGCGTCAATGAGCCCTGTCAGACAAATGGAAATGAAGGGGGCTGCGTCGGAGTGTGTTTCCATAGTAAAGACAGAGGGACGCAGAGGTATACAGTCACCACACCCACTGACACAGCAAATATTCAGTGTCTGCACGTCTTGGATGACACTGACTTTCTCTCTGCTCTCTCTCTCTGTGGTTTGAAAAGCGATGCATAAACACATCAGGGCGGCACAGAACTGGAAGCTTCAGCAGGCCTGATAACGGAGCTGTGTAACTCATGCACATTTACAGCATATGTACAGTATATCACATGTATGTTGCAAGGTAACAAAATAAGAAATAATCCTGTGTAAAGATTTTGTGAAATGAGACATGCTTTGGAACCATGTGGGGCGCTTTTTCTGGCAAGGTTTTGGTCCACTCAATTACAACGTGAATTTAAACAATGGTAGCCATGGCTTAAAAATGAGTGAAGTGGGCTTGTGACTGAGAAGAGTGCCGGCTTGACTCCCTGGACCAGTGAGTAACAATTTTCCCTTCCTTCAATAACTATATTCAAGATGCTCTTGGGCAAGGCAGCACAAAACTAATTCAAGCAGCTCCCAGGTGTGAATATGTATTTAACTGTATGGGTGTGAAGTAAGGCGTTTGCTACATTAATAGTGCTTACATTTTTCATTTTAGGCATTAAGGTGGCACTCTTATCCAGAGCAACGTATGAGTGCAACAGTAGAATAATCTTAAATTCCTCGGTCAATGACTTTACAAGCAACCAATCGCAAAGGAATGCAAGGGTCTGAGTTCTAATGCCCTGACAATGCATGAAACAAAATAATCCTGTGACCCGAGAATGATCTTTTTCTTTTTCTTTTTCTTCCTTTCAGAATTTGCTTCTTTGGGACGTAGTCAGACTGATTTCATGCCAGGAAATCTTCACAATAAGTATCGTCAGAACCTCTCTCTGTGACAGGACTTCTTTTGTTTTCTATCTTTAGGCAATTATTCTGGTGTTTGAACATGTATTCCCAAGTATCTGAGTCACCCAGGTCTGTTGAGCAACTATCGCAGCTTAGTAACATGGCTTTAAAAATAAGCAGGGTCAAACATTTTCCAGGGTCAGAATGCCTTGAAAGGCTTTTGGCCCAAGTCAAGCCACAAGGCTTCAAGTACAAGACACCGTGATCTTGGTCGCAGTCTAATAGTTTGCCAGCAGAACAGTCTGTGGAAGGCATTAGCTCTTCTTCTTCTTCTGTAATCATGTCTGCAGTCAGATTCCACAGTGGCATCTCCTCCTCAAACAAACCGAGTCCGACAAGAGGCCGTGTTTGCCCCCGATCCAGACCATTAGATTTCTGCTCCACCGAAACCCTCCACCCCGGAACAGTGGAACCTACGTAACTTTCCCCCCCCCCCGCCCCCCCCATCACCTTCACCTCACCCCAAACTAAACCAAGCATTAGCTTTTATCCCTAAAGCCACTTAACAGCAACCCAATCAAACATCAGCCTCAGTCTGCTGCTTCAATCCCATTTTTACCATCTTGCACCAAACTTTTTGAACTCTCTGCATCGTTTCCTCAGGGATAACATGTATATCAGTTATCATTTATAGTACCAGAACGGTTAAATAAACACAGAAAAGTACTTTAAAGTCCTTTTGATACACTTTCTGTGATTAACAACAGCAGGCTCTAAGGTCATTAGGTTACTGTGGGTGGTTATGGTTACAGTATCTGCATCCTACGCTATGTGGAATCTGACTGTACACGAGCTGTAGATGATGATTCAGGTAAAAAGAAGCCCTTTATGTTTAATATTGCTGCCAGAAGTGACTTCATCACAAGGTTTTGCAAGACACGTACCCTTGTAGAGGAAAGCAGGAGCGAGTTGCAACAACACCCTCAGGAATTTGTACCACATCTTAATGACAATATTACAATGGAGCAACTCCGGCAAAGCATTTTTCACAGATTGTAATGTTATTTGGAATACAGGCCTATATCAAATATCATGTTCACAAAAGAATGTTATTTTCCCATGTAGCTAGTCTATTTTTGGATGACATTTTCCCATCAATTCTATTTTGGGAAGAATAAACTTGTTGAGCAAGTATTTTGGCCTTTTAGGACTTGCACGGTTCATATTGGATCTTTGGAGTGCCAGAAGTGTGCCTCAGTTAGGGAAGTGGATTCTGTCTTGTTACATCTTGCCTTCAAACCATACCTGCCTGTGTTTAGGTATGCCTACAGGTCTACCTGTACAATTAAACCAGCACATCAGATGATTCATGGACTGTATAAACATCACTTTTTCCACTTGAGTAATGCTTCAGAATATTACTCAGTTGCTGCCAGGATCCCCAGTGCGATCCATTCCACCCGGGCTAAAGCCTCCAGTTTCACAATGAAAAATGTGTTTGCAGGCAGCTGAAAATGGATATAAGAGCTCATTGCTCTTATGCAATTTGTTGAGTTTGGCAGCGTGTCTATTGAAATACAATAAGCAACAGAATTACACAGGTCCTGTGTGGCATGAAAGCCAATTTAAGTGAACATATTTCAACATGGACATCAGTTACAATATCAAGAAGCGTGTGAGTGTGGCCTCCGCCCCGTCAGCGCAGCCAGTGTATCATGCTAGCCTTGGCTAGCTGTAGCGTGTCTCAGTGTGAGGCGGGATAGGGGAACGCGTCCCCGACGGCTGGGAGGTTGGCCATTAAGGAAGCACCAGATGCATTAACTGGAAGAAGTGGGGCTCCCTACCACTGGACCAGGTGAAGAATGCGTAAAGAGATTTCACGCAGACGGCAGCCAGGCATCCGTTGTATGTGGGCCCTTCCTCAGAGATGAAACCGATATGCATGTTGAAGGTTTCTCATCCTCTGCTGAAGAGAAAGTAGAGAGGAGATAACTTTATTAAATGGGATGATTATATGGCATAATACCAGGAAATAAGCTTTTTTTAATAGGCTTTGATTTTTGCAATGCATATTTTTCACATTCCATTACAAAATCAATGCAATCAAGTGTAAAAATGTGAAATGGACATTCTCAAATATTTCTTTTGCAGTGTCCTATAGTATTGATTTCTGTTTATTTATTCATTGGATTGATCAGTTGCAGCGCTCACCAGTTCCCATTAGAGCGGAAAATGGGAGGTAATTGTGCGTCACTCCTGTTGCATGGATCACATTACCAGTTATGGATCAAGTCATGGCCGTGAATCAATGAGCTTGGCCCTGAAGGTGAACATCATTAGGGGGCTTGACAATCAACTGGAAGTCAATATCGGTGATGGATTAACAGCAAGGCACCAGCAATCTGATCCAGTCGGTCTGATCGGCCGTGTTTCACTATGAAAGAGAAAGCTTCTCCATCAGCTTTGCCCCGAGACGGTTGGACGCTGTGTCACGTTGAAATATGGCCCCCCTTTCTCAAAAAAAAAAAAAAACCTCTCCCGACTCGCCCTGGGAGAAACGTTTAGCCCGACTGTTTAAAGTGGCGCGCGTAAATTCAGCGCCGCCTGACAGCTTTACAGGCCTATTGTTGCTGTTTGTAAAAAATGGAGGCTTTGGTGAGTTTGTAGGGTCGTGAATCAGGGGAAGGAAGCCTTATGTGACTGATGTTGCTGTGGGGGTCACTCACACAGACAGCAGAGCCAGGCCCTGTTAAACGAACGCCGCTCTAATGAGCAAACACATGCTGGAATGATCACCCCTCTCCCTCTCTCTCTGTCCCTCTCTCTCTCACTCTCTGTCTTCATCATTTGCATATTATTGATGTATTTCTGATGCATTTCCCATTGTGTTGAAAGGTAACACTGTGTACTAGACACACGGATGTGTTGAAAGTGACGCATCCGTTTTTCATCCCGTGCGCCGCCGATCTCCCCCGACTGGTTAGTGCAGCTGTTAGTTAGTTTTGATAGTGGGACAGATAACAGATAACAGCTTTTTGCATGCTGATAACGTTTCCGGAGGCAGAAAGTTGATGTGGGCTCAAGGAGAAGAGAGGAGGGAGGAGGGAGGAGGGAGGGGGAAGAAAAGGAGAGAGATAGCGTCACGTTAAGTGACTCGTTCATTGTGATGAACACTGATCCAGATCGCGATACGGCAGGACTTTGTTTTGATTTGTGTTTAGCCCACACATTCACACACAGTTAGGAACACATGCGAGTACTGCATGTTCCAAGCTGCCACCCACACATGTAGGCACAGGTATTTAATTTTCTCTCTGTCGTTCACTCCTTCTGTCTTTAATCCGCGCATGTACACACACATATAAGCACACACACACAAGCCCTTGGCCCTAGTGAACCCTGTGTAGCCCTCCTGGAGGTCAATGAGCTCTTTTTAGCGCGCCCCCCCCCCCCCGCCCCCCGCCCCCCCCTCCTCTAGCCGTCTTTATCTCCCTGCATTTGTTTTGATCCTCAGGGGTCATTAGCCGGACTAAATGTTTGTCTGCTCACAAAGGGAGATGGTTAATATGTTTCAACGCATCCATTTGTCAGCTCTCTTGTCTCTTGGCTGTGTGGTGTGTGAAAGGGGAGCTCAGCGTCTCAACTGGCATTTCAAGACTTACAAGCATTTCAACACCTCCGGCAGGAGAGGCCTTTAGTGTGTGTGTGTGTGTGTGTGTATGTGCGCATATGTGTGTATGTGTGTGTCTCTAAACACATTCCTGTATGAGGGTTGGGTTCCCACCCTCCTGGTCGATATATCACCCCTGACATCATCAATGTGCAGTTTAAGGAGAAAGAAAATGGAACGTTGCACTTCCTGCAAACATGCTCTGTCCTGCCAGTCCGCTCCAATCAGATTAACATGACTTACGAGAATTAGGAAAGGGGTCAGAGACAAGAGAAGAGGAGAGAAGAGAAGAGCTCACCAAATTCAACTATAATGCCAACAACAAAAAAAATAGTAATTCTTTTCTTGAGAAGTGAGAAGAAGGAAACTGAGGCCGTAAATTAGCAGTGACCGTTTGTGTTGACAGGAAGCGGTGTTGTTGGCACCGTTTGAATGCTATCACTGCTGATTGGCTGAACCCTGGCCTAAACAGGAAGCCGGCGGTGCAGTAAAATGGCCGTCGCGGCAGCCTGTAGCTATCAGTGGTCAGAGGATCCATTTGTCTGTGCGATGAGTGATTCTTTCCTCCTGCACTGGACCCCTCTTGTGGTATTCAGGGCTCCAGGTTCCGCTCATAACTTTAGCCCTTATGATGTGCCATGTCTGTTGACACCGCATACGTGACCTGGATTTCTGTGTGTGCGCGTACGTGCATGTGTGTGTGTGTGTGTGTGTGCCTGTGGGTGCGTGTATGTGTGTGCATTTGTGTGCGTGTGTGTGAGAAGGTATAGCATGTAGCAGTATTGGTTGTAATAGTAGTTCTAGTAGTGCTTGCATTACAATTCACTACTAGTAGTAGTGGTACTAAGAGTAGTATTAGTAGTAGTAGTAGTAGTGGTAGTAGTAGTATTACTAGTAGTAGTAGGTAGTAGTAGTAGCAGTAGTAGCAGCATCAGTAGTAGTAGTAGTAGTAGTAGCAGTAGTGGTAGTAGTAATAGTAGTAGTTGTAGTAGTAGTATTACTAGTAGTAGTAGTAGCAGTAGTAGCAGCATCAGTAGTAGTAGTAGTAGTAGTAGTAGTAGTAGCAGTAGTGGTAGTAGTAATAGTAGTAGTTGTAGTAGTAGTATTACTAGTAGTAGTAGTAGCAGTAGTAGCAGCAGCAGCAGTAGTAGTAGTAATAGTAGCAGTAGTGGTAGTAGTAATAGTAGTAGTGGTAGTAGTTATGGTATTATTATTATAATTAGTAGTAGTAGTTAAAGTGGTGGTAGTAGTAGTAGTAGTAATAGTTGTAGTACTTCAGTGATCCACCAGAGGTAAATTCCACTTGTCACTGCAACACTACAGTGTGTTACCATGCACAGAACAAAGCAAGTGGAGCATCTCAGAAACAAAAACATCGAGCGTGTGCATGTGTGTGTGTGTGTGTTCACGCACGCTTGCCTCTTTGTACCGGCTTACCTCGGAGAAATTTAAATTTAGAGTTTATTTCGGTTTTATTAGGATACCCATCAGCTGACACAGCAGTGACAGCTTGTCTTCCCGGAGTCGAAGACATAAAACACACCATGCAGAACTTTAATGCATGTGCATAACAGAACAAATAAAAAAAAGAGCAGTTGCAGAGCATGCTCATCCCACAGAGTATTTGCATGATTACCTGAATTAATGAGTTGTTCCTAATGTATGTAAATAAAGTAGATGAGCATAACTACATGTAAATCCAATTTTGTTTGTCTGTCCCAACACGTCAATGCATGCGTGCATTATGGAGTGAACGTGCGTGCGTGTGTTTAAACGCCTCGCTGTTAAAAGGCAGTTATGTCCTAATGAGATGTAAATGACTGCGGGGGGTGGTCTCCCACTCTCTCAGTGGGACGCCACTCTACCTTTGAAGTCCTGATCTTGGGGGTCCCGGGGTTGTCATAGTGATGCTCCCCCCCCGTCCCCCTGATCCCCGTCCCCCTTCTCTCCAGAGAATTGGCTTTGATTGGAGTATTGACAGGCATGTGGCAGCCTCCTTCTCCCTCCTCTTCTCCTCCTTCTTCCCTGACTCCTATGATTCCTACCCATCCACCCCCCCACCCCCCCACCCCACACACACACACACACACACACACCCCACATCGTCCCACTTCTCCCTTGAGCTTCTTCGTAACAAAGCCCTAAGGAATCGGACGGCCTGCCACATCAAACACCACCGAGGAAAAGTATTGTTCTCCGCCGAGGAATATCAAGTCCCGGCGGCGTCAAACGCCCGGAGTAAAACAGAGAGTTCTTGTGTGACAATTTATGCAAAGCGCATTATATTTAGACGCTTTTGTTTTGAAGGTGTGTTTTGATGTTTTTGGAGGTCAAGCTGAAAGCCGGGGATATAAATACCTCGCGCAAGGTACATAAGCAGACAATGCTTAGTATGCAGCACACAGTCGCTTGTGTATCTCATGCACGCCCGTGTCTGTGTGTGTGGGTATGTCTATGTGTGTGCTGGTGTGTGTGTGTGTGTGTGTGATGACTTTGGTCCTCGCCACAAAGGACGGCGGTGATGACGGGAGTGGAGCGGTGGGCATCGGGTTCAACCTGACCACCGACAAGGTAACCTGCCAGACATACCATGCCGCTCCATCTGTTCAGGCTGTGTGTGTGTGTGTGTGTGTGTGTGTGTGTGTGTGTAGGTGTTTGTAGGTGTGTGTGTGTACGGCAATGACAGACATGCAGGGTGATCTATGTCACCTGCCTGAGTCTTTAGCTCTCGTCACCCACTTTGCTGAGATACATGCACACACACACACATATGCACAGAGAGGCAGAGACAGAAAGAATGGAGAGAGACAAACAGAGAGGGAAAGAGAGAAAGAGAGCGAGAGAGGGAACAATACTCTGACCACAGACACACACTGTTCCTACAGCCACCCTTGGCCCAGCAGATCGGCCTGTCTTGTCATCATTGATCATGCTTAGATGTCAATTGCCGTGAATCTATTAGAATGGGAGGTCTTTGTGGATGAATTCCTGACCAGTAGCCTACAGGCCTGTGACCTCAGTGCCCTCCACAAGGTCAACACCCCCTTCCGAAAAAAAAATAAAAATAAAACTCCCCTCCCACCCTCTTCTCTCAGGACCTCCATCATGTGGTCCTCTAATCAATTAAGCCACATACATTCCTCTGGTGTGAGGTCACGCCGCCGTTTCCTCCGGGGGGTTTCTCTCTCGAATAATCGCTGCCCTCCTCCTCCTCCTCCTCCTTCCTCCTTCCTCCTCTCATGCCCAAACGTCCATGCCCCTGCTTTCAGTACATGTATGTGGTATCTGATGGAACAAGCTCTTGCTTTGATTCATTCTTCTGCTCACAAGGAAAAGGGAACTGGGTTTGTGGGTAGAAGCTGACTGGTTTGAATCCTCGAACCCACTGGACAGAAACAGTCTGGACAGAGAAAGTGAATGAGCATCTCTCTCCTCTCCCTACTTGAGCAAGGCATTTATCTCCTATCTGTTCCAGTGGAGCTGCACAGGTAGAAGACTGCGGTTGTGCAGGGCAACACTAGGGTGGGAACAACTTAATGGATCTGAAGCAGGGCGTTGCAGAAAAAGAACATGCATGTTCAGCAAACCTGGATAAATATAGCTTTAAAAAAGACCTATTCCATTCCCGTTGTCAGGTGTACGCCTGTCAAAAAGTACCATGAAATTGACCTCTTCAGGGTGAGTTGTTATCAGAGTGCCATTAACAAACAGGCCTGAATGCCCTGATGGGGCTCTGCCTCAGTAGCACTAATAATCTGTGGCACAGTTGCAATCATATCAGGTCAAATCAATTACACCATTGCCACACTGGGGATTTAAGCTTTAAAAGTGGTGCCAGGAATGATTACAAAAAAAAGTCTCCAATACTGGTTGCTTCAAACAAGCACTGATAAGAACCATCCCAGGCAAATTGCATTTTTATCACTCTGACTAAACCCCCCTTTGGTTAGAGTGCACCAGGCTAAAGTAACAAATAACAAATTCTTTAATCCTAGCCTTGTAGCACACATTAAGTTCCCATTCACACTAACCATATATGCTGTGAGCTGGACCTCTCTGTGTGTGGCTCCCATATGATTTACATAAGGCAGCAGAGGCCCGTAATCACACTCAGTAATCACAGTGCTAAATTTAACATGGGGGATAAGGGGGGAAATCAGGCCGAAATCAAAGGCCTTGTTATCTGCTCAGTGCTTGTAATGTAGATTATGAAACAGCATGGCGATCTGATAAACATATGGGCAAGGAACAGCTAGGGCAAAAACATCTGCACGTCTTTCCACTGCCGGCTGCACAGTAGCAATGAACGCTTTATCCCTCAGCCGGCCTTTAATGAAAAGGAGGAAGCTGACCAAAAAAGGCAAATGTGGACATAAAAGTGGTGTGTGTGTGTGTGTGTGTTTCCCGAAAACAGTTCCTCGTAAGCCTCCTGGTCATGACTCGCTTGGCAACGGGAGGAGGAAACAGCCCCTCGGTTACCTCAGGGACCGATTGTGTTGGAGTGGAGCAAAGTGGGGGCGGTTTGGGTCGAAGGGGTGGGTGGCGAGTTGGGGGGGGGGGGGGGGGTTGAACGGAGCAGAGCAGGAAGACAGATCGCCCGTGGCAACCAGGACTTCCTGTCAGACCCGGGCCAGCAAGTCGGAGCGCGACTCTGGGGGGGAAATGGTCTGTAATCGCAATAATCAACGTGATTAGCGTGAGCGAGCTGCAGCCCCAGACCTTCGCCTGCCACCCAGGCTGCTGCTGGCCTACGAGCCGTCTCAGCCTCGAGATGGAGAGATGGAGGTGGGAGGGGAGGGGAGGAAACAGAGGGAAAGTTTATCATGGAGAAAGACAGACAGACTGACTAACCGTAAACTGAGTGATTTACTGACTAATACTTTAACTCGCTGCCCGAAAGTCGGCGTGTGAGTGATTAGCGAGTTGGAAAAAGAGGGAGAGAGCAGAAATAGGAACGACGGCTGTAGAGACAGATAGACCAGTTTGATAATATAGGTCACCAGCTCTGCATTGTGGACTCATTTAGAATATTTGATTCCATGTTGTGGGAAAATGAGTGGATTGGGACAGAGAGCAACTTCCTCTTCTGCTGGGTCAGTGACAAAAAAGTGAACCAGTGCTGTGTCACATACAAAAAGCTCCCCCTGGGAAACAAACCGCGGACCGTGTAAAAACATTTGTGTCTCATACTGTATGTCACATTCCCATTGAGCAGCGGTAATGGCTTAGCCAGATGAAATACAGAATTGCACATCATGTCTTCTGCAGACTTTTTTAACCTGAGAGGCAACAATTAATGTGCAGTTGGAATTAGGGCTGGGGGCGATATTGACAAAATCAAATATCACAATATTTTAGACTTAATACCTCGATATCGCTAATGTGACGATATTTTGGGGATGACTATTGGTGCTTTCAGAAGATATTTACACACAAGAAAAGTTTGAAAATTAGTAATGATCATTGGTAATCAGTAATGTGTTATCAGTAATAAGTAATATGGATATGATGAGCAGGTAAAGCCAATCATTGTTCATTTTACAGTACATTTTATTACTTTACTGTAACACAGCTTTTAAGACCTGGGAGAAGTAACATGTAAGTTATTTCACAATATTAAGATAACCAAAATCCCAGACAATATCTAGTCTCATATCACAGTATCGATATTATAGATATATTGCCCAGCCCTAGTTGGAATGTCAAACCAAAATATGGGGGTGGCAGGGTGACCTAGTGGGAGGGAGAGTCTGTCCTGTACCCAGAATGCACTTGATCCCCACAACAGCCAAACGCAGCCATGTCAGCCAACCTGCTCACTCATAAGTTGCTGGATAGGAAAGTGAGCTAAAATGCATGAAATGCAAATGTAAAATGGGTAAAAGATAACTGGATAAATGCCTCTAAAGAGCAAAAACCATTAAAAACAGAGAGGACTTCTATAGGTAAGAGAATAAGAAAGCGACGCAGTGCCCCGCAGCACATAGTCTGAATCCGGTCAGTGAATAGTGATTTGTCAGTGAGTCAGCATTATCCCAGTATAGATCTCTTTGTGTCTAAACAGGCTGTCAATCAGGGCGCTGGCGCTTCCTGTTTACCTGTCCCGTTGACCTCCTCTTCGGGGAGAGCCACCGGTGCTGAGTGCGGCGGCCGGCCCCGGGGACAGGCTCTCGCACGGCCCGGCTTCAAAGTTAAGGCAAAGTTTACCCAGAGTTGAGCTTCCACAGGCTGCCCCTGTCCGCCGGGGTTGTGTGCTCAGATAAGGAGGCGGCTTCCTGGTCCAAACATACACACACAAAGAGAGAAAGGCAGAAAGAAAAGGGGGCGGGAGACAAATAGCGAGGTGTTATCACGGTTATCGTGTGTTTGCAAAGTGATACACACACACACACACACACACACACACACGGGTTGGAAAGAGTGTGATTTGTATGTGGGTTTGTGTTGGGATTTGCTTAATGGAAGCTGTGCTGTTCATTCATGCTGTGTGAAATAACATGTTGCATGTCGTGGAATGGAATAGAATAGGAACTTTTTATTGTCTACAAATACAGACATTTTCCTTAAAAATCTACTAAAAAACAAAGCAAAATAAATGCATAATCAGACAACACAGGGCATAAGAGCAGATGCAGCTGTAATTGATTTCATCCCAGCAGCTTTTCTGTTGAATAAAGTAGTGATTCTCAACCTTTTTCATATCAAGGACCCCTAATTTAGTCCACATTAGGGTCACGGACCCACATTTGATGAGATTTTGTCTCTCAGATCCAAATCTGAGAATATTTTTATTGTTAGATCTGATTTTGTCCAGACTTCCATGACTGTATTGTAGGTAGAGAGACAACAGTGAAACTATGATCAAAACAGTCATTCTTCTACATTCTCTAATTGTGTTAACTTCTTGTAAATGAAATAATGGTGAATTTTAAAAATTCATCAATTTGTTGGGGACCCCCTGGAACCCCCTCAAGGACCCCACATTGAGAAACACTGGAATAAAGGATACAGGTAACTTGGGGCCTCCAATATCCTTCACATAGTGTCCTTCTTGGGGTAATAGTTCATACTTTAGGGTCTTGGGATGACTTAGGCTATTTCAGTTGTTGCAGAAAACCCCTAGACGGCTAGTTCCAATACATGACCATTGTGGGCTCCTATGCAGTCCATACATGAGCGTGTGCTGGTACCAGAGTGCTGACCGCACTGTGAACTGGGAACATAATGGCTGTTCTGTTCCTGCCATCTCTCACTGTAATGGTACTGTAAACCAACAGCAGCGCAGCCCCCTGAGCCACATTGCCTCGCTGCCTTGGTATTCCTACAACAAATTAGAGAGGCAAACTTAAATATTGGCTCGTCTGTCAACATGATGGGTGAAAGGAAAAGAGAGGCAATTTAAGCCTAATGTATTTCAATTAGTGGCTAACATTTAAAGGAAAAGGGGAACTTCCGCCCCAGAGAAACATGTCCAAATGTGGGTCGTCAGTGTGGGGATTGCAGCATGTGTGTTGGGGGGCGGGGGGCGGCCTCTAAACATAAATAAGGGGGGGATGCCTTGTGGCTATTAGCAAATGAGCAGTAATGTTCCCTGAATGATGGTGATGATGATACACTGGACAGGACGTCGGATTTTGATTGGTTCCTCTCTGCGACCGGGTCCGACTGCACACGGGAAGTGCTTGTTTGTTCCAAGCAGCGCTGTTTCCTGTCTGGCCGGGTGTGTGGGTGTGTGTGTGTTTTCCAGCGCGATAATCAGGGCGGTCGTGTGTGTGTGTGTGTGCGCGGGCCTCGCTCCTCTGTTCGCCTCCTACGGCCAGCGGTTCAAAGCGCCGCTCCTCGTCAGGACGGAAGCGGCCTCGCAGCCAAGGATGAGATCACTGCGCGCCCAACAAGGGACTTCCTCCCCACACAGGAAGTGGAGGCGCAGCTGAGAGGGAAAGGGCTCCTTCCTCCTTCCTCTGCCCCCCCCTCCCGCCCCGCCCCTGCTCTTCCCGTGTCCTCCTCCATGATCCGTGTTTTGTCTCAGAAGTGAGATAAAGTCTTTTGCACTCTCTCCCTCTCTCTCTCCCTCTCCTCTCTCTCTCTCTCTCTCTCTGACCAAGCAGGAAGCGGAGCCCTGCTGTGTTTACGTAACGCAAGCTCCTCTCTCTCTCCCGCCGCGGCCACCCAAAGGCCTCTGGGAAACGGGAATCCCCAGGCTTCATATCCTCTCATTTATGGAGTGGACATCCATCTCGGATTGACAGACTGGTGTGTGTGTGTGTGTGTGTGTATATGTGACAGAGACGTAGAGAGAGAGAGAACAGAAGAGCATCTGTGCCTGTGCCTGATGACCCTTTCCTGAGATGGTTTTCCCTCTACTTAAGTTGACCTCTTGGACTGGAAGCGGGGACTGGACATGCTCTTGTTTAAGAGCCCCATCGTTTCCCATTCTCTCCCGTTTAGCTCAGGCACTTATCTGTCTGCACATGATTCCAATAGTGTGTCTCTGCAGTCATTGCGGACTTGAAGCTGGGAGATATGAATGCCATCGGTGATGGATATCACAGAGTGTGTCTGTGTGTGCCTTGTTTGGGGGGGGGGGGTTGTGCGCAGTCATGAGGCTCATGTGACTGGGTGAGGGTCCACAGAGAGAGGGTCTATCTCTCTGAGGCCCCCGGAAGACTCCCCCGACTGCCATGATGGAACGAATGAAGACTTGTGAGAGTGTGTAGGGAAAGTGGGTAGATACTCCTCTGGGTGCAGGGGTGGATGAGTGTGTTTGTGTCTGTGAGTGTCTCTGTGTGTGTGTGTGTGTGTGTGTGTGTGTGTGTGCGTGTGTGTGTGTGTGTGTGTACGCGCAGGTTTGGGTAGTAACTGAATACTTGTTACATATTTTAAATACAAAAAAAAGTAACTGTATTCTGTTATGTTACTTAAAAAAATTATGTATTCTGATTACAGACACCTCTTTTTCATTAAAGGCTGGCTGAAAAATTAAGATTACTTCTGGGAATAATTTTAAAGTGAAACTTGAAATAAATTTCCTGAACTTTGTAATTTTTTTTTTGCTTTTTCTTATCTGTTCCCATACCTTGATAACTCAAATATGGCAAAGTAATCTGAAAGTAACTGAAAGTTCGGGTAATCCCTTAGATGACGTTACTGACTACAGTTTTGATGAGGCAACTAGTAACTGTAATGGAGTATATTTTTAAAGTCACCTACCCAAGCCTGTGTAAGCGTGTGTGTATGTACACATGTATGCATGAGCTTCCGTGAATGTGTGTGTATGTGTATCTCCTCACATCTCTTGAGTATCCCCATCTCTGGGTCAGGAATGTGAAATGTGTGTATGCGGTAGGGCTGAACGATTTTGAAAAAATATCTAATTGCGATTATTTTGACTGATGATTTGCGATTTGCGATATTAGAGGGAATGATAATTTTTACATCATTATTCTCATTTTCATTGAAAAACTGATTATGGTGTGATTTTTGTGGGGATCTGTACCAAACAAAGATGTTTTCTTAAGTCTGTAGAATATGATGTGTAGGCCAGGACATCTCTGCAGCACGACAATATTTAATTTAAATTGGTATTTTGACACACATTTCGCCTTTAACAAATATTGCGCCTCCTGCGATTTGAAAATTGCAGTAGGCCATATTGCGATTTCGATAAAATTTTGATTAATTGTTCAGCCCTAGTATGCACCACGAGGGTCGTCCCAGTGTACCAAGGAGCCCATCCTTGCCCCCGGCTCCACAGCTCCGCATATACAGTGGAGGTTTTGAGTGGCTGCCATAAGGACTGATGGCCCCGGGACCTGTTGGTGGAGGTCAGTGAGTACAAGAGGCGACAGCTGGAGAAACGCTGGGAGCCCAGTGCAGCATGAATACTGTCGTTTATAACAGGCATCACACACACACTCACACACACACACACACAAACACACACAGCAATCAGATCCTTATCTAAAGGATACATTGTTCAGAGGCCACTTGAACACCGCCTCACAGGATGTCGACCTCTAAAAAGTGTGCATGTCTGTTTATGTGCGGCTATGTGTGCATGTGCATGTGTGATGCTAAATATGAAGATATGATCATGATTAAAATGGAGATAGCCCGTGTCCCACTTTTGTGTGTGTGTGTGTGTGTGTGTGTGTGCATGCAGTGTGTGCACACCCATGCCCCTGCGAGGTGTCGGTGCGGTCACAATGTTTACAGGAGGCTGAACTAGCTTCCATAAGTCAGTGTCGGGATGTGTGAGTAACACCGCCGCTACCAAAACTGTGAGATCTCTAATGTAAACAATGGATAACCGCACCGACTGACCCAGTGTCAGCTGTGGCTTGTCTATGCCTTCTTATGTAAGTCTTCACTTAACCGTCATCCCTCGATCAAAGATGCTCCCTAAATAGGCCCCGAGGCTCATGGGATAAATGAGAGCTTTTGTGCTTGATGACATGTAATGTGTAATAAATGGCATCAGTGTTCTATTGTTAGATGCTGGAAATCAAACGATGAGACATTCAGGTTCCTGTGAAATAGCACAAGAGGATGTGTGTATAGGAGATAGATTAAATTATGCGGAAAGGAAGAATTTCTTTTCATTTAGAGACAGCTGGGTAATATGTTCAAATTAAACCCTTAATTTGAACATTATGTATACATAAAGAAGCTCACAGACTTACCTTCAACCCATGAGTTTTGTTTGAAAGCCTTTGCAGACCTGATTTGTATATCTATATCCTGTATACGTATATATGTATTTACGTATATACTGCTGCTCTTGTGACTCAAATTTGAGTGATTTAGCGGTCTTCTATGGATTTGATAAATTCTCTGACCGCTTATGAAACCCTTTCAAAACCCATTGGATTAACTCAAAAATGCACGGTGGTTAAGATAAACACACGACTTTTTCTTTGCTCCTGAAAAGTTGAGATATGTGGTTTTCATCCGACAGCGACGATACGTTGTCACTCACACAGATGCATGCATACGCTCACTCACACACACTCACAACACACACACACACACTCATCCACACTCATTAACCACTCGTCACCCATTTTAAATGGGATTATGAACAAATTTATGATTATGAATGAGGACCATTATGGAGCACTTGGATATGTTGTGAGGAAAATGCGTGGTCTACTGACACCAAATCCAGCCAGCAGCACCTCATGACCTGTTTCCATTTATTTCAAGGGTATTTTGGTCTCTTAAATGCAGGAGCCTTGGTTCTAGGGGAGGCAGTGGGGTCGCTGACCTGGATGCCCAGAGAGAGAGAGGCGTTGCAGCTGGGATAGTGCAGTGGAGTGGCTGGTGCTGGTGCTGGTGCTGGTGCTGCTGGGAGCAGCTGTTGTGCGTTAGACTGTCAACGCAGTAATGAAAGAGGGGTTAAATCTGGCACAATGAGCTTTGGCTGAATTTTCTTCTCATGTTACGTTAGTGTCTACTAGATTGCACTTTAGATATCTCGGAGCTGCGTGCCTTGAGCTCGTCAGGGAGAGAATATGAAATGGCGAGAACACCGGCGGACTTGTCGGGTGATTCTTTGTCGAGCCTCATCAGTGGCAGACTTCTAATACTAGCTCATGCGGCGGTGCAGATGTCAACGATTTCACCTTGCTGACGTCTACTTTCTCCAGCATTCCGCAGACCGAACGGGCCCACCGGCGCGTCGGGACATCAGAACCCACTTTAAAACCCTTCGTCATCATCATCCTCCTCATCAGGGTCTTGGATCTCCAGCCCCTCCCCCCCCCTCTCGTTCTCATGGGAACTTCGCTGCCTCTCAATGAGCCGCCTGGTTCACCTCTCAGCACCGACCGCTCTGGGGTTAACTCCAAAGGTCGAAGGTCACAGGATCACAGGCTCCACAATGCCACAGATTGTTGATTGTTGATGCTAAGGCGGGCGGTGAGAGGAGGGGGAGGACTGCGTGTTTATGCGTGCTTGTGTGTGTGTGTATGTGTATGTTTGCGTTTGTATGATTGCGTGCATATTTATCTGTTTGCGCTTGTGAGCGTGTGCGAGTGCATCGGTGCGTGCATGCATGTTTGTGCATGTACACGTCAATGTGTGCACATAGATTTTGACGTTTGTGTGCAAAAGGAGGAACCTGATTGGCCGGACCACCGTGGCAGATGAATCTTGATGGACTGCAGGCTCTCTAAGCTCCTGTTGATGGGGATTTGGAGGCCTGTCTTTGAGGGGGGAAATTCAATTTCCTCCCCCTGCTCGCCGGCGCTGTTTGGATAGCTTGGCCCGGGATTGGAGAGGGTGTGTGACACTCCAGATTACCCACTCAATGAGAGGCTGCTGAGAAAGTGGAGTCTGATCTGCCGCATGCCATGACTCAACACAGGAAGAATGTGGCATGGCAGAGAGCTGTCAGTCTGTCTTTCAGTCAGTCTCTCTGTCTGTCACTCCATTCATTTCCATTTCTTTTGAATTGTTGGAGTGAGCTACAACGTGCCTGTACAAAAGAAACCCATTTGGACATGAATGCCTTTTCCATGTATTGATCTTGTGAGGACAATGTTTATGCTAATATAACCAGTATTGACATCTGTTTTGTATTGACGGAGCATGATCAATATTCATGTCGAACCATTCATGTGTTGAGGATCCTCAATTCAAGATGCATGATGATGAGTCTTTCAAATTGTTTATTTTCAGTGGATGATTTGTCTCATACTTATTTCAGGTATTTGGTCCTATGTGAGGGAATCATTTTTAGACCACTATGCATTACTACTTTTATTAAACATGTTGTGGGTTATTGGAGTTCACAATGTAAGTTTATGAGGGAGAGATTCTCATATTCTACTGATTCCACTTTCCCCACAGTGGTGCGCATTTATTATACACGGCTCTCTAAAACCGTTTTTTCCCTCTGGTGGGAAAATCCGATGCACCAAATCTCTACAACTATGCAATCATTGCAGTCCCCGTTTGCTCTATCATCAACTGTACACTTCTCCACCTCAGTTCGCTTTTCTCCTGCATTCCACCACATCGCCATTCTCCTCCCAAAGTCATATCACCATCATATCCCCATTCTCCTCTTTAAATTATATTGAATACCCAGTGAGGGTGTGTCAGCATCACTTTAATTTGCATTCAAGGGCTGCATCACTTACTTTAAGTTCGGTCTGCATATCTGCAATCTCAAACTAATGAATAGTTAGCTAGCACCAAGTGTCCCAGATCAGGGTGACTTCTCCCAACTGATCACACATTAACTCAGCTCATTCACACTCACTGCAGTAAAGACAATATCCTCCAATTGAAGGTTGAATACTGGGCACCTAATGAGGCTCGGAATGATTGATACCCATCCTACCACACTGAGATACACACACACACACACACACACACACACAGACATGCACACATGAATGCACACAATGGATACATTTTAAAGGATTGAGATTACTACTAGATTAATACTAGAGATTCAGCATGGGTAAAGTTTAAAGGATGTTCAAGAACACAAAAAGCATCACCTCCTTCACATGGCTTGGCTACCTTTTATCACCTATCACAATACACACACACACACACACACACACACACACACACACACACACACAGAGAATCCTGCGGGGGGTTGTGTTCCACCTCATCAGGAATGTCAATTACCTCAGCGTTGTTTGTGCTGTTGTTATTTGTTTGTTTGTCCTGTTGGAAAGCTGTGATAGGGATCAGGGAGGGCGTGTGGTGTGGCTGACACCCAGGCCGCCCTCCTCCTCATTACCCTCAGCCATCTCTCACTCACCTAGCCGTAAAATGGAGGAATGTCTTTAAAGCCTCATCCAATTTTACTGGAAGCGCTGACCACTTCATCACACGCAGATGTCCCTGTGTGTGTGTGTGTGTGTGTGTGTGTGTGTGTGTGTGTGTGTGTTGTTTGTGTGCATGCTATGTACTAGAGTGGTTGGAATGCATGTGTGTCCTTCCTGGGTCGCAGGACGTTATTGTTCTTAGAAACCCTCTTGATGGAGAAGTGCATATTTCCCGAGGTCTTCTGTTTACTGCTAGAAAAGGAGGAGAAAGTAGAAGAAAAGGCAAAGGAGGAGAAGAGGAAAGATCAAATGAAGGGCTGCATTCCAAAACATTCTTGGTCCATATCGGTTTTGAGTAAACATCCAAAACATTCAAGGATGTAGATGACCCCGTTATCAAAAATATAATGCGACATAAGATCTTAGAACAGCTAAGAGGCACGATACGAAGAAGAACATTAAGTGGCTTATTCTTTTTCTAAAACAGTGGTAACACACCATTGTAATAATACGTTTTTATTGATGGAGCATGATCAATGTTAAACCATTCATGTGTTGAGGATCCTTATTCAAGATGCACAGTGATGATTCTCTCAAATTGTTTGTTGTTTTCATTGGACTATTTGTTCAAAATCGTATAATTTTTAATCAGTAATAATATTTGTTCTCCCTTGCACTATAGTCCTTGAACAGTAGCTGAACAAAGTGGTTGCTAAGTGACAAATAAGTAGCAGTATGAGTGGTGATTTTTGGTTTGGTTATATTTAAATCAACTGTTTTTGGTCAAAGGTGTGCATTTATTGGATATCCAACTGCTTCAAACATGACTCAGCCAATCAGAGCGGAGGACCGGAGCCATCTGTTTGATAACTGTGGGTAAAGATGTTAAGATAGCTAATAACTTTAAACAACATTCTGTTATGAGTTTTACTCTATTTTGAGTTTGTGTCACTTGTATGAGCATGGTGCATATCTCATTTTGGAATGAAACTCTTTGAATAGAAATACAGAAGGACAAGAAAACAGAGAAAACAATTTTGCTTATAAACCATTATTTCTTCTGCAGAGCGCTAATGTGTTTCCAACCCAGGAGAGTGTCGTCTGTTTGGATTCAGCCACTTGTCCCTCTCTTCACCAGCTTACAGAATGACACCCACCCCTCACCCCCCACCCCTCCATCCATGTATCCATCCATCTATCCCTCAATCCTCTAAACCCCTGTCACCCTGAGCCCCGCTACTTGCCTGGACATGCCTCAGCCCCTCAGCTCTGCTGTGTCGGGGTATTATCCGAGCAAGGAAGTGAGCAGATAAAGGCCAATTTGTTGGGTTTTAACTCCAAGAAACAATTAGGTTAACAATGTTAAAAAGTAAAATAAAGCACAACAAAGTTTCATATCAATATGATAACATCACATTGGAAATAAGCCTTTCTAATACTTTGTTTTACAACACTTTCATGTGTTATAAAACGAATATCCTCTGAGCACAGATATAGATATTGTAACATGCATATTTATTTGCCCCAAATAACTCAAATCAAATTAAACCATAGTTATGTGGATTCTACTTAGACGGCTGAATACACAGTGTACAGTAGATGAGCATCTTTCTCTGAGGAGAAACAGACTCCTTTGTCAGTTTGTATTAGCGCTGCATTCACTTATAGACACTGGGTGAGGCATGGGCTTTTGAGTGGATGGAGTAATCCTCGAGTATTTAGGTGATTGGAGATTAGGCTTAGCCAGATAAGATGTAAGGATAAGAGGCACTAGCTTTGTTGAGGTCGTCAGCTCCTCTCCTCCTCTCCTCTCCTCCTCTCCTCTCCTCTCTCCTCTCCTCTAGTCTCCTCCCCTCTCCCTTTTACTCTCTTATCTTCTCCTTTCACATCTCATCTGTCTTCCCTCTCATTTCATCTGCACTCATCTGTTCACGTCCCGTAACTAATCGGGTGTAAAGCGCGAGCTCCAACAGAAACCGGATGCCGCGGGTGTTTCAGACGTCCCTCACACCTCATGACTTCTGTTTCTCCTGGCCAGTGAGAGAGAGAGAGAGAGAGAGAGAGAAGCAAGACGGAGGTACGAAGGCTTTCAATGCGCTCTCAAGGCTTATCTGCGCCTTTGATCTGTATTGGTTTATTTGGGTTCATATCAATCAGCCTCCGCACACCCCTCCGCGGAGCTGTCTCTCTTCTTCTCTCTTCCGGCCGCGACTTCCTGCTCCAGATTAGTCCTCCATCCTGCCTCCAGCCTCAGCGGCTCACGATGCAGCAGCACTTCAGGATCACAGGTCAGGGGGCAAAGGGTCGGGCAAAGAGCATCGTAACGATGTCCAGACTTAGAGCAACTGACCGGTGCTGTGGAGGAGGTTGTCAGTGTGTGTGTGTGTGTGTGTGTGGTGTGTGTGAAGGTATTTAAACGGTTGAAAGGAAACTGTCCATCAATGGGAAATCTGAAAACAATTTGACTGCATTAAGGCATTTAAAGCGTCTCCACTGATTTCCCTATTGGCCCCTCGTCAATACCACACACACCCGCTCCTGTGTGCGGCGGGGAGGAGCGCACAGAAGGCCTTTCACAATTATGCATTCACTTGTCTGTTCGCTTCTTCATTTACACATTTGTTTATTCATTTATTCATTTGCTATTGACTTCATTTTGATCCAGCTGTCGTCGGTTTTATAACAGACGAATTGTGACTCTTATGCATGTGTGACTATGTGTGCGTGTGTGTGGGCACGTGTGTGTGTGGGTGTGTTGTGTATCAGAGTCGCTGACTAGACTAAGGAGGCCTGAGTGTTAACAGGTCTCCTACCCTTAATCTGTTTCCACTCTCTAATTTACTCAGCCGTCGATTGTCCAATAACACATAATTACATGATTGATAACCAAGTCATTTCCCTGATATGCAAAAGCTGCAGCGGACCTAGACGTCCTCTACATTTATGTAAAAGGTCACGCAAATGGCTGAGCGGCATACTTTCGACATGACTCAGTACACTGTCTGCCTATTTTCAGTGTAGAAAATGTGTATGAATACTTTCTCTGGATTTTTTCCCCTGCGGTATATGAATATATTTCTCTGTGTACAGTAGAAGGTCCATGTTTATGCATCCCCACCCATGTTTAGCATAAGCTCATGACTCAACCGTTCCGGCACCACCACCAGCACAGCGAGTCTGCCTCCGAGCTCCACAAACAAGGCCTTTTCTCCGAAACTCTCCAAACCCTTCGCTCTCCAGCCCTTGGCTCGCTGCGGCGGTTCCCATAAAGGAGCCCGCCGATGCCTCCTTTAATTGTAGCATGTAATCTGACTTAAACACAAGGCTGATAATAGTGCTGTCTGTGTGGAGGTTAGCATTAGAAAGGCCCCTGATTCCTCCCGGCTCTCTTATTATCCCCTCAGCCCCGGCCGCAAGGAACCAAAGGGCCGACGTGCTTGTTTCAACCAGTGCCAGTTACTCTGTGACTCATCTAGGTTGAGAAACATTGGTGGAGAATGGAGCCCCTGTGCTGGTGTGTCAGCGTGCGCTTGCGGCTCGCTCTCCTCTCTGACAGATTGCCGTGAGACGTGAATGCGAATCTCCCTTCATGCTGTGCGAATATGGAAAATACACACGCCTTCACCTCAAGTTATGCAGCTCGACCATGCTCCCAGGGAGCTGCCATGACTGTCCTATTTACAGTACATATTTGAGGTGAATGGAAGCAAAAAAAAAATTAACAGTGTGAGCCATTCTTAAAGGCGGAGATGACATTTTTACTGTCATTTGGCGATCTGGCGGCGCTCAGCGTTGCCCGAACGCATTAATATCTTCTGCTGTTTTTCAAACTTAAGAAAAAATAGAAGACGTGAGTAATCATGTCTCTTAATTCATACGATTATTTGATATATTGCAGGAGAACAGCTAGAAAGTTCCCATTACATATTACTTTGGCATGGCTCTCTACAGCAGCAGGGTGGTCTAGTGGTTAGAGAGACTATATAGTACATGTATGACTTGAAGGTCACAGGTTTGATCCATGCAGCAACCAATGTGTGTCCATAAACAACAATATGTCCTGTCGAAGTGCTGTTGAGCAAGACATTTAACACCTACAGAACCAGCTCAGTCATTCGCTGTGGAGAAGAGCAGCAGCTAAATGCCTAAAATATAAATGTCCATGCTTTGTTAAATGGTGTTTACTATGGGCCGATGGATTAGGGTGCCATGTGTTTAAACACAGCGATGTGCACCAGGGAATCCGCAGCACAAACGCTCCTAATCAATAGACATGTTTAATGCTAATCATCTGCTACGCCCCCCTCTGTATTGATCCACAGCGCCCTCCAGAATTACACCAGCTGGACACACACACACATACACACAGGCACACACACAGTCATCCTCCTCGGCTCGTTTGATGACGACGGGAGGCCGGTTTGGACCTCAGCCCTTGTAGTTATTGATCCTCCGGCCTCTGAAGGACAAGGTCGGTGGGTCATCTGTCACAGAGCTGGAGGCGACAGTGACACACACACACACAAACGCACGCACACACACTTCAAACAGAGCCGACGGACCGTGCGGCGGCCAGACGTCGTCGGTTAATAGGGGTCAGGAGGGAGTGTAGGTTGCGGTTGGGGCAGAGCTAACGTTGTTTGGCTGTATTTGATCACGCTGGATGGAAGGCCACGGAGGTTGCGGGAGATAGCCGGCCACTACAAAGGCGGCCTGTCCTGTCAGCAGGTTGCAGGGGATTTCCTCACCTTCTGCCCCGTCATCAGAGCCGGCCATCTAGTGTAAACGCCACAATTGATTAGGCAGTGGACATGTGTGTCCGCCAGTATCTGGGTTTGTGATCAGAAGAAGGTTGCATGAGGCATTTGAGCTGCTGTTCTGATTATTAGTGGAATAAAAGGCTCCTTGTAAACGTGTTAGCAAGATCTGATGAGTGCGTACATGTAATTATGCAGTATTATGCTTGCATTTGTGTGTGTATGTTGTGAGCGAGAGAGAGAGAGAGAGAGAGGGCGGTGGGAGGGGTTGTTTCGATCTATATTTCCATATTGCTGTCTATCATATCAGCTGAAGCTCTTGGAGGCTGGAATTAGCGCACGCCTCATGTGAGCCTGCCACTGAATGTAAAGTATGCCGCTGACATAGCCTGAGAAGTATTCCTGCTATGCTTTATTCTGTTTCCGCGCCGCTACATCCTCACTTTGACATTTGGCTGTGATAAGAGGGAAGCCTTGAATCCCACACATATCCACAGTGAATTCCGACCGCCGCGAGAAAAAACCCCGGATCCTGACTCCCGCTCCCACACCACAGCAGTACAGTAAGACTGCTGCACCGGTCCCGGGACAATGCCTGGATTCAGCCGGCGATGCATGAGGCCTATTCACACTTCCTATCGCTAGCATCTGCAATGCTAATGACTGGGTGACTGAGTGTGTTTCTCTCTGCGGCGGGGAGAGGTTGTGTTTTCTCTCTATGCATCTCTGTGCCCTCCATCTCTCTCTCTCTCTCTTTCTCTCTCTCTCTCTCTCCTCTTCCTTGGCTCTGCATTTGCGTAGGCGGTGCGTCTGAAGCGGCATCAAAGCCGTAATGTCAGAAGAAGGCGTTTGGCTCAGCTGTGCGTGGAACGTTGTGCAATCTCGGTGAAAAATGTCCTTTCCAAAGACTGTTTGCAACATTTCCTCGCAGTTTCTCCATCAGATGTCTGTTGTGCTGCAGCTGAGGCAGGAGGCAGTGCAGTTCGCATTAATGGAATTGCAGCTGTGGGAGAGTTTCTCTCTTTTATCAGTTGTACCGTTTTGATTTCCCCTTAGGTTCAGTCGAGAAAAGAATTGAAGCTCCTTCGCCAAATATTAAACACCTCCTTGTAAACTCGTAAATCCGCTCCCCATGCGGCTTCATAGGAAATCTTTCACATGAGAAATCCCAACTCTCACTCTAAACACATACATTTTCCCTTCAATCCCAAACATATCCTCCCCTTCATACACCCCCCACTTCTTCCTCTTTCTCTCCCTCTCTTTCTCTCCCACCACTCTCCATCCTCCATCTGTCTGTCTCTCTCTCTCTCTCTCCCTCCCTCCCTCTCTCTTGCGGTCTACACGCTCTCCGAGGACACAGGGAGCTTTCTTGAGCCCGGAGACTTTGTTGTATCAGTGTCAGTTTTGACTTTCCTCCTCCAGCCCGACTGCCGGCCCGGGCGGCGAGCAGGGCTGCCGGCGGCGCTGGGCCGTGCCGGAGGTGACTTCCTGTTCAACAGCTGGGCCCTTGTTCGGCCCCGGCCCGGGCCGCGCCGCCATAATCTCCCATGAGTCTTTCCACATGGGCAGGGAAGCCGCCGTGTCGCACCGCTGTTTTTCCTCCCTTCCAACAAAGAAGAAAAGGTGATTGTGTTAAGACCTCTCAGCCCCTGCTTGGGGTCCAAATGTGTTTGTGTAGTGTGTGTGTGTGTGTGTGTGTGAGTGTGTGTGCTGTGAATCACTCTGCTGCTAGAATGAATGCATGAATCAGCCTTTTCATTAAGTATGTGAAGCAGTGGCTGGCTGAGGTGTACAGATTGGGAGCGTTCAGCTGTCACCAGCTGACCTCACCACAGACACACTTTGTGTTCAGAAGTGAAACAGGGCTTCTCTCTCTCTCTCTCTCTCTCTCTCTCTCTCTCTCTCTCTCTCTCTCTCTCTCTCTCTCTCTCTCCCTCCCTCCCTCCCTCCCTCTTTCACTGCACACTCACACCTCAGTTGATCCTTAGGTAATCTGGACTGAGTTGTGTGTGTGTGTAGAAGGGGGGGGCAACTTCCATCTTTGAAAAAACCTTTTCCCATAGTCCCCTCTGTTTCCCCCTCTGTCGTGACCTTTGGCTCATCGAGACCCCCGAGGCGCCCCTGGGCACAGGAAGTGACCCGCGCAGAGGTCATCTGAGGTCACCTGAGTCTGCCCAGGTCCCTGTGTGCGCTGATAGGACTTTGATGGCTTATTAGAGGATGTAATGGTGGGTAAAATGGTGGGAGTCCCAGGACTCCACCGCCTGCTGGGAAGGCGACTAGACCGACCTGTTATTAGAGGGGAAGAGAGAGAAAGAGGGGGTGAAATAATTATTTAGTCCACACTTTTTGTGATAATTAAAAGTAAAGAGCTTTGTATGCTTTGTTTGTTTTCAAATATATTGAGGTTTGTCCCCTGATGCTACTTATACTTATATATATTCAACATACAAAGTTGACAACTACAACTACAACTACAACTACAACTTTTATGTTTGTCATGATGCTGCATTCCTCTTTCTCTTCATATCTAGTTTCTCTTCATATCTATTTTTAATCTCAGCAAGACTACCGGGTTGAATACGTGATATCAAATTAAATAGAAGATGGCAGAATCACCTTCAAAGTGGGAAAGACACCATCCCTGCCGTCCCCTGAAGAGAAGACACATGCAGCCGCAGAGCGCTGTGCCATAGGGTTCAAACTGTTCTATTCTGAACTTCATTTCCAACTGAAAGGCAGATGACACACGTGCAGCTGTGATTGGACGAGACAGCTGCTCCCAGGATGTACAGAGGGCTTTGATTGGCCTTGGCAGCTGCCCACGCCGGGCTTAGTTTTAGTGCTTGCTAAGTGTGTGTGTGCATTATCAGTGAGGTCACCATTTTACCATACCTCACTAATGCTTTTGCGCCGATGTTTATCCCGCTAATCAAGTTAGGGCTTTGACCGCTGTGGCCATCATTGAAAGGAGGATTGTTCAAAAAGGCTGCTTTGTGTGTGTGTTTGAAGACATTATTGAGTTGTTTTGTGTTCAGTGACTTTTAACTGGCGGGAAGTGCATTGAAATGGGTCTTTGTTGATGCAATTGCAGCTCTCAGTCGAACATGAATAATCAGATATCGTTTAATGCGTGTTCTTATTGTTATAACACTCCACCCCCTTTAGAAATTCTTGTTTTCTTTCAAAACTCTTCAATAAAGGGACTCTCTCAGCCTCCACTAGCCACCTCAGCCACTCTACTAGCCACTAGCCAGTGTGTCCAGAACAGCGGACTGACCGCAGATCCCTAAAACACACAGGGAATGTGAGAACTCTGAACAGGCGGGACCCCCAGGAATGCCACACACACACACACACACACACACAATTCTTCATGGACCGCTATTGTACGCTACATTCTGAACGGGCAAACACCAAAAAGACGAGTGCAACCGTCTTCCCTCCCCCTGCGGTTTGGTTTGAGCCCTGCCGACAGCTGAAGCGATTACATAAGCGTGCTCTCGCTGCGGACCGTGCCACTGCGGCGGGGCGGGAGGGGTGCCACCGCGGGCCCCGCCGCAGATGGCGGTCCTGTCTGCCCGCACCTGTGAATCATTTGGGCCCAAATTGTTTATTTGGCTTTTCTTGAGTGCTACCAGTGTTTCCTCTGTGTGTTTGTGGCCACTCCGAAAAAATGACCCCCCCCCCAAAAAAACAGCACGTCCCTCAGGGCGATACACAGCTTCAGCGTGACCACCGACAAAATGGGGCCAAATTAACCCAAAAGGACACCCTCCACTTTTCCGCGCCCCTCCCCCCCCTTTTCCTCAGGCTCTCCACTTCCAGAAATGCCCAGACACTTTACACAAATAGAGGAGTAATTCAAACAAGGCCCTTTAAGAAGGAAACAGGGAGCCGTTGTTTGTTGGTGTTTGTTGCTTTCCGTCCTTTTGAAGAGAGAAACCCTCTCTTCCCCTCCGCTCTAAATTTATTTGTTTGTTTGTTGTTGCCAACGCGGAAGAGGAGCCTGCTATCTATTAGTTTAACATTCCTCTCAACCCTGGAAGCTCATCTAAACGGCAGCGTAAAGCGAGTGACTCAGCTTGCGGTCGAGGTTTATGGCTGCAAAGCACCGGCTTGAAGTTTGGTAGGATGATGCATCGACTCCATTGACGCTGGGCTGCTTTCATTCACCAGACTCCACCAGACAAACAACAGAGACCGACGAAGGCCTTCGCCGCGATAAAAACTGAAGCGATTTTCCAGCCCAGCTTTCCCCCAAGAGCAGAAACCCTCCTAGTATTGTTAAAACTCACGCTATCTGATGAATTCATCTCATTAACAAACAGCGCACCGCTAACCGGCATCACCTTAGCGGAGCTCGTGGGCGCTAACGAGGTCCACTCAATTTGCTAACGAGATAACGAGCATGCTAATGAGGCCCCGGAAGAGGGTCATGATGTAATGGAATACCCGGCTCGCACCGAGGCGGTAATACGAGAGAGGTGCTCTTCAGGGGAATTAAAAAGCTTAAAATGAATATGCAATAAAGTGCTTTATTATAGCTCGTCCCTGGTGGGGATGTTTCTTAATAAGGGCTTTGATGATCGTACTGGGGAGGAGCGTGTTTCATAAAATGAGAGAAAGGAGAAGAAGAGAGGGGGATTTGTGTTTACAATGTGTTGAAGAGGATGAGAACAATTAGCTCATCTGGAAAAGACAGAGTAGGTAATTAGGAGAGCGGGGAAACAAAGGTGTGAAGTTTGCCATATTTGCTCATTGGAATAAATCACATTTCAGGTGGCTGTGCATCTCAATCAATGAGTCACTTCTTCTGTGACACTTTTTTATAGAGGAGGACCACATCCATGTTTCTGTTGCCAAGTCAAGTCTCCTCCCCACGGCCTCTACAGCTTCCCCTTGATGATTGAAGTGGGTTTAATAGTTTAATAAGTGAACTCAATTAAACTGGATTCACATGGTCATTCTATTGCTTTTCCCAATATTGTTTTATACCAAGTGTGTGTAGGTGGTGGTGGTGGAGGGGTGGGTGGGTGTGTGTGCGTGCGGGTGCTTTCGCTCACATGTCCAAACGCACATGTGCATGTCCGCGGTGCGTGTGCGAGCCGTGTTCCCCACCGCCTCTTTTTCTGTGATTCAGTGGAAAATTCCCAGCCTCGCCGTTGTGCCGGGTTAGAAAACATAGAGGCTATAACCAAAGCTCCGGCTGTTTCAGGCATAATCCCTTGTGCCTCTCCCTGCACTGCTTCCCCATCAAAGGAGCGCTGATTACTGGGAACTCCGCTGGGAACGCCACTGGGAGATGGGGAAGTGGGCATGGGAAAGGAGGAGCGGACACACCTTCTGATGAACAGGCTCCAGAACATGGATTTCACTGTAGACTGTAATCAGTGATGTAGCGGTGAATAAAAAGGTGGGTAAGAACCATAAGGCAAACTATCACCCAGGTTTTTTTTCCCCCACTAGAATTAATCTACACAGAAACATTTTCAGAGTTAATAAGTGTGGATTTTTCTGTTTTTCAGTGATTTAGAAAGTGAAAAATTAACTCTGATGGGTGTGGACTTGCATTGCAAACACTGGCAGAATCAACAGAATTAAATCATTTATTATTAATTTGAGTTTATTTTCTTGAAAAAGTCCTTCTTTCAAGTAACTTACATCACCCTTATGACAATGTGTACTATGAATTTCTATCAGAGAACTGGAAAAAAAGTAAACAATTTCATAAACACAGATGAAATGTTTCAGAGATGCTGTGAATGTTCTGTGCTCCAGAGTGTTTTCTCGTTCTGTCTACCAGCTGCTCTCTGTTTTGGCAAACCGGTAAGACTCTACTGTATATCCACTGACAGATTCTTTAGATGTAACATAACCACAAAGAGGGCTTGTTGATGTTTTGAGTTGTTAAAGGAAGGGAAAGGCATTCAAAACAAATAGACAGCAAGAGTAAAAAATGTCTGACTCACTGGAGGCAGAGGGCAGGAAGCAAAGCATCCTTAGTGTGTGTGTGTGTGTGTGTGTGTGTTTTTTCAAAGCCCGAAATAGACTGGGGAGTGTATCCGCTCTTTCTTTGCACATTCTCTCCTCGTGTTTTTAATCTTCCCGTCCATTTGTCCATCATGGAGTGGAGCGGCGCTTCCTGTCTGTGTCGCCGTGGCGATGAGTGCCTAGCCAATAAAAAGTCAAACAGGAAACGGAGCGGAGAGCCTCTGATTGTTCCTGAGGTGTCTGGGCCGGGAGTCCCCCTCGCACATCCGCCATGCTTTTTCCCTTTTAATAACACACACACACACACACACACACACAGACACATGCACACACTCACACACATATGAATGCACAAGCACACACACATCAGCTCATGCATACACACACACACACACACATACATACATACATACATATGCACACATAAACGCATATATCCATATAAAAAAACACTTAAAACAGAGAGAAAGCCTTGCCTGAGCTTGTGCTTATGCCAAAAACAGGGAGATAAAACACAACAAACACAAACAAACACACACACAGTGGCCTCCTCATTGTGTACACAAACATACAAACACACATGTGGACTCAGGGGGCTTGTGAGAGGGGTGGAAGTGAGCAGCGGTGATAAAGCAGGAAGGAGGCAGGAAGACGGAGCTGCTGGAGATGTAATGGAGACAAACCTGGGTCCAGCGGTATTTGAAAAATCATTCTTGGTGTTTGTTAGTTTCTGCATAGAGTGCCAAGAGGGCGTGGCTTAATGCAACAAGACACTTCGGTGTTAGGTGAGCTGTCAGTCACAGAAAAGTACGCTGAGTTGATTGCAAAAGTGCATTCAATTCTCTTGAAACCACTTTCCTGGATGTTTTAGCTGTCTGTATTTCCCTGTGTAGTGAACAGCACTTATCTAGAAGCAGATTAAAACAAAAGCTAAGAATTATTTGCAAATATCATTCGGACCCAAGTCTGATTGGATATGACCAGACTCCTATAATGGGGGTCTCACTGAGCATGGAAAGGTATATGTATATAATGTAGTAAATGATGTATCAAGTATGTATATTGCATAGTATAGGATGTATATGTAGTACGATATGATGTAGTATGGTATATGACATGTATATGATGATATGTAAAGCCCTTTGAGACTTGACTGTGATAAAGGACTATATAAATAGACTAGACTAGACTAGCTGCAGACCTCCAGGTTACAGCGGCTCGTCTGTCCCAGGCCGGGTGGGACATGCGGGGCTGGTGGCCGGACAGGAGCCCCCTGGTGAAAGGCCAAGGCCTGGGCTCTAACCCTGGAAGGAAGCAGGAGGTCTGAGGAGCGAACGAGAGGCTGTAGGGGGCAGGATGTGTGGGAGGGGAACGGACAAATTCTGCCACTCCTCTCTCTGGTCATTACTGCTGTGTATGAGACTATCCTGTAGTCTGTTGGCCAGTCTTCCTCTTTCCACTCAATTCCATTCCATTGCATTCCATTCCAAACATTGCTCTCCCTCTCTCTCTGTCTCTCTTTTACTCTCTCTCTCTCTCTCTGTGTCTGTGTTGTACCTCCTCTAGCGTTACTCCATTGTGTTTTTTTAAAGAGTCCTTCCTCCTAAAACGAGGAGAGCAGACGAGGGAAATTTACACAACGCTCAGCGTAACAGCGTGACCCGGTGCCAACTGCATCCACTTTTGCCAATCTACCAGGCGGCCGTGCCAAACCCCAGTCTGCGCACACACATCCTGTCTCTGACTGCACAAGCATGCACTCACATGCGCACAATACACCCACATACACACGAGCACACATGCAGACGCGTGCGCGCAAGATAAACAAGAGATAAACGAAGGCAATCGTTTATTTCCTCACAGTGCACATAATCTTTTTTTTTTGTATCGTACACTCAAACATGCACGCACACACACATGCACGCACACACACAGCAGCGTACCTTAATAAGCCAACAACAAGCCTCTGTTTTACAGTCCCTGCAATATGATTATATAATAAGTGAGTTTATAGATTGGAGAGCATCATAAAAGTGAGAGCGTATGGGCGCTGCGTGCCAGACCTCAGGCTCAGTATAACCAGCTCTGTGTGTCTTAATTGAAAGCCCTCAACTTGTTTTCTCTGGGAATCAGCTGGGGAGAGGCGGAGGGGTGTTGCTGGCTCCGCCGCTGCATGCAGAAGCTTGTGAGAAAGCCGCCAATTATGGACAAAGGGCCGAGTGAAGTTTTCGTTGGGTTTCGATTCAAATGTCTCACTTGCCTCTCCCACGATGTCGAACTGTAACCCTCTTCGAAGTCTTATCTGAGACGTCATCCAGTGGAAAAGGTCGCCACGTGTGTAGTTCAATTTGCTGACTCATTCGTATCGATTCACGTTCGTCTGACAAAAAAAAGCATATCAACAGAGTAAACCGCGTGTAAATAAACAGGGATGAATGATCAACAACATGTAAACAGGCAGGTCTCGACCCGGCCATTGATTTCGGAGTGCACATTCCCATGTTATCCAACGGAGCGTCGGAGCTTGCAATAATAAATGAGCAGGGTTTTCTAATTTGGCTGGGATCCTGTTGGAGGTCAAAGAGCGTCACCTCTGCGCCTTTGAGCTCTTTTCGGGGGGTCAGCGGAGGTGAGGGCATCGCCGCGAGCGAGCGCACACAACACACACACACACACACACACACACACAATCCCGCTCTATCTGCCGATTCGCCGCAAGGTCAACACGGCGTTCTTCGCCGCTTTGGTCGGTTTAAATTCCTGCCTTTCTGGTCCTCAGAGATCACAGCCAGGGTCAGCTATATTTCTCTGAATCCACACTGTATGGTACTGTACTGCGAGGCAATATAGTGGAGGCCCTCTGTCAAACGTTACAACTCTACAAGGACGAGCGAGGCAGATCAAAGCTGTTCATTAGAGACCCTGGGTATTTCATAACCACACACACACACACACACACACAGAGTGGGTCCCATCCCAGCGGCACCCCTTGGCCCTCTGACCCTGTGAACTGTGCGTGTACAGAGCCGAGGCGGAACTAAACGGGTGGCTCCGGCGGCGTCATGAGAAGGGCCCGCCGTCATCCGTGCAGAATGCGTGTCAGGGGATTGAGTAACTCTGCCAAGGGAAGAAAAAGGCAGGCGGCACACACTGCACACATTGTTGAAACGGAAGACATCTCACTTACACAGGACAAGTGTGTAGTGTGTGCGGAGGGGCCCGTGTGTGTGCACGGTGTGTGCACGGTGTGTGCACGGTGTGTGCGCGTGTACGCGAGAGAGCATCTGCGTATACGTGTGCACATGTGTATTTGCATGTGCGGGTTGCTGGTAGTGTATGTGTGTGTATCGGAGAGAGCATCTGTGGATGTGTATGAGTGTGTGTGTGCACGTGTGCGTGTGCATATGTGAGAGAGCATCTGTGTATGTGTGTGTGTGTGTGTGGGGGGGGGGGGGGTAATGTCTCTGGTCATAACCCCCCTAGAACCCAAACATATTTAGCTGAAGCAAATGACCCCTCATTACTCAATGTGCCACAATCAAAGGTGGAGGGGTCAGGGCACACTGTTCACTGTGTGTGTGTGTGTGTGTGTGTGTGCATCAGAGTGTGTTTTTGTGTTTGCATGCATTAGTTTCTATCTGAGAGTGTGAATCTTTGTGTCTGGGAGTGCAGGTCTGTGTGTCAGGGAAACAGAGAAAGAGGGAGTATGTGTGTGTGTGTGTGCCTGTGTGTGCCATTTGTCATCAGAGCTTTGTTTTCTCTCCCCTCGGTGTGTTTGTGTTTACCTGTAGCTCTTATCTGATCCGGCCACACAGGAGGTCAGGGTCCCAACACGCTCGGGGGGGGAAAACTCTGTTTAGTCCATCTGAAGGACAAATCACCGAGGATCAGCCCGCATTAGAGCCGCCGTGACCCGCTCGCCGCGACATTGACGGAGCTGGAAAACGAAAATTTGTCAAACGCGTCACAGCGAGGCATAAAGAGCAAAAACGAGTTCTGTTTGGAGATGAGTGATTACCCAGGAAAAGGTTCCGGTTTGGTAACTAAGGCTCGTCGTGATGGATGTGGTCGACTTCATCCATCCCCGAACTGTCTCTCCTGCTTGTCCGTCCACATGTCCCAGCTTCACCCTGGAATAGCTATCGACTGTCCCTGCAGAGCGCAGGCCGTTTGCAATCTGCTCCTTTCACACCTCGCAGGCTGCATGGATCGTTGCTTAGATGGATCTTGACTCTTCCTCATCTTTCAGCCAAGTTTTTGGTGTGTTTTTTCTGCCTTCTTCTTCAGTGGTTTAGGGACCTGAGGTGCCAGAATGATACAAAAAGGCCTTTGTACCTGCAGCTATCGCATTGCTGAGCACTTTATTCATCTTATGTGTTAGGAATTGTGTGTTGTACTGTTTCGTGTATTGTGTTTTAACTCCGGAGTTGTCTGAATTACCAGACTGCAAGACAAATATACCTTTGGGTTGACCCTTGAACCATCATCATCATCATCATCATCATCATCATCATCATCACCACTGCCACCGCTGCCCATATCCGTTTCCTCTGTACCTCACAGCGCTAAAAGACAACAGTCATCCAGGCAGCACATACAGTAAGCCCCATTATGCGTTTCCTGACTCGCATTCCAACCAAACGACCCAGCCTGACTGATGCCCGGTGCGGGACATGCCTTCCCATCCTCGCGCCGCTCCTAACCGTACACCCGCACTTCCAAAACATCCGGGGCCCGATCGGGGACGCCGCCCGCCGGGCTCCTCGCGTCTCTCAACCAGCTGGCTCGCATAATCAGAGGGGCTTTTGAGGGGACGCCCGGGAACGCTGAACATTCCCCTCGGATATCGTTCCCCGTTCTCGCCAGCGTCGCTGTCAGAGTGAGTAAAAGGGGCTCAGGTTCGGCAGCGGCTGCAGTAATGGGATGGACAGATGTTTAGATGTGAGGGACCGGGGCCCCCTGGGGCCTCCGCAGCGGTACGGCCTGACAGAAAGCAATCAGCTTGATGTGGAGGAACAGAGTAGCGTACTGTACATTCACAGAGAGGCCCGCAATATGAGCCAGGAGAGAGGGATTTAGATATAGGGATGGATAAAGAGGGAAATTAGCAGCGGAGAGGTGGAGGGGGTGAAAGGAGTCAAGGTACACAGACAGAGGGAATAGCTGAGCAAAGAACCACTGGGAGAGGATGTAAAAGAGATGAATATTTAACTAGAGACAAACAAATCATATGGAAAAGAATGGGCGGGGGGATCCAGAAGTGCATGCAGTGCCGTAAATTACGGAATTGTGTAAAAAAGTGTAAAAAATTCTTGGAAGGAAGATAGGCGAGCGAGGGAGAGAGAGAGAGAGAGAGGGTACGACGAAAGGGGGGGGGAGAGGAGAGGAAAGGAGAGAGAGGAGGGGAGGGGAGGTGGGGATGAAAATGAGTCATGTTGGCAGGAGAGAAGGGGGAAACAGCTGAGAGGTTTTTGAAGTGCGTCTTTGGCTCCGCTCACACTTTTATTTTGGCTGAGGTAAGGTGATACTTGTGAGCAAAGGGTCTCTCTCTCCCTCTCATTCTCTCTCCTTCTCTCTCTCTGTATTTCTGTTGCCCCTCCTCCATCTCTCCCTGCCAAGTTTTTTGTCCTGGGAGGTGATGTGAGTGTTTCCACATGCGGTAGGCCAGCGCTACTGGTTTGGCCTGTAACACTGACTCGACACAAAGCCCCCTTATAGAAACAGAAGAGCAAACAGGAAAAAGCCCGGCGATTACCTCACGCTCCTTTACTCCCAACCTGAAGACCAAACGGAAGAAGGAAAGGAGATTGGAGCGCAGAGACAGATGTGTGTGTGTGTGTGTGTGTGTGGTTGTGTGTGTGTGTGCGTATGTCGGCATCAGGGGCGTCAATTCACTAAACATACCTCCCTGCATCTAAAAATCATTTGCAACCAAAATGTTTTTTTTCCCAGCTTTCTGTGTGAAACTGTTGGGCAGGTCAGTGTGACAGTAATTGGGATGAGTCAATAAAAGATTCTACCCGCGGTGCCGGGGGTCATTAGTGAGAGTGAAAATCAGCATTCATCTAATGGCAGTGCTGTTGGCAGTTGTTGCAGGAGCGGTAGGGGGCCACACACTCCATCAGAGAGAGAGAGAGAGAGAGAGAGAGCGACATAGAGAAAGGATGCCGTGATATATTGACGAGCGGTTATCCACTGACATTTTCTATTCTGTTTGCTACAGCTCAGATTTGTGTGCACTGCAAACAAATCCATCCTAACAAGTCATTTAATCTTGTATTGAGTCTTAAATTCCTATTTTTCTCATAACAAGTGAACAGTTTTTCTTCATGAGGTGAGATCATTTCTTGTTCTGTTTTCATTCACGAATTTTCTTGAATCAAGTGATATTATCTTGTGATCTTATGATTCGAGAAAATTCTTGACATAAATCAAACTGCATGGCAAATAAGTGAAATGATTGCACCTCACCGCCAGATATTTTCACTTGCTTTAAGAAAAATAAGAGTTTAGGACTCTTTTTAATTTGACTTGTTAATGCAATAATAATCCACTGTTTTTTTTTTATTTCAGTGACATCTTTAGTTTTCAGCGCTCATTGCTGTGGTGTTTCTGCACTGCTCTTCCCAGAGATCACCTGTCAATCAAACAGTGTGTCCAGGACTGTGACTTTGTCTATTTCCTTGGATTTTCTGTTGATGAAGTTTGAGTTTCTGTAGGTGCTGCTCTTTTCATTGTCTGTTCAGCTATAGCGGCTATCAAAGAAGAGCTGATTGTAAGCATATGCAACAAAGAAAATGCTGTATGTGTGTGTTTGCTGGAACATGCAGCGCTCCCACAGTTACTTTCAGCACCGATACACAGGATACACCCGATCGGCCATAGCGGAGGGGACGTAGTTTTTTTTTTTTTTTTTTTTAAGGGAAGGGGTGAGGATTGAAGGTAGCTGACTGTGTGATGGAAGCTGAGCACCAAGCTGAGGACGGAACTGGTGCAGCAGGCAGGGAGGAAGGAGGGGGGGGGGCGGTGATGAAAGAGAGTGAGAGGGTAACACACACACACACACACACACACACACACACACTTTTTTTTTCTCTCTCTCGTCCGTTAGTGCCTGCCACCGTCACAGTGGGGGGGCCGTGGCCTCTGCATAGCCTGAGAATGCTAAAGGCTAATCCTACAGGAATGCTCCAGGAATGTGAAAGTTGAGTCAGGGATCGAACAAGAGAGGGGTGGAGAAGAAGAGGGAGGGGGGAGAAAAAAGGGGGACATAGAGAAAAAGGGGGGGGGGGGGGGGGTATTCAGGAATAAATGAAATGAAAGAGAGAGAAAGAGAAAAGGGGGGAGGAGGAGGGGGGGAGGAAAGTTCAGAGAGAGTGAAAGAGAGGTGGAGAGGAGGAGGAGAGGTTGAATGGGAAGAAAAGAGGAGCGGGGCGAAGAAAAGGAGAGGAGGAGAACAAAGAAAAGAGAAGAGAGAAAGAGCGATTGGCAGGAGGGCTGATTGCAGAGTGTCTGCTTGTAAGATAAGGGGTGGGATGCTTTCGTTTTTCTTCCACCGGCATTTTCGCCAGTTGTTGAGGCCAAACCCGCTGGATTTGTTTTGGGGTTTTTTTTTCTGTTTTTTTTTTTTTTTTGGAAACCCATCTCCTATCCCGCAGGTACACAGAGATGGTCCAGATAATTTAGCTGGAAGAGCGGGAGCGTGTCTCGTCATGACATGAACTTTGTGCAGGCTTTCGTAACAATGGCAGTTAGGCGTCCACCGTTGCAGCTTAGCGCTCAGGATGAGTCCCTGCTTGTCTCCGCTTCCTGGTTCCTGTTACAGATACGGTTTTTTCCACCCCGCAAGTGTGCTGTGACGTACTCACACACCGGCTCAGCATGGTAGCCCACATTCCTCCATTGTGGCTTGTGCACAGGTTGGGTCTGGTTCACTTACGGTAGAAATTGTGCTGGTAAAGCAGCCACATTACAGGAATTACCTACAGGTATGTATTGGTGACAGCAACATACACAACTGATTATTATTCCAATGGAAAACCAAACTGTGCTGATGATATACTGAATTCCCAGTGGGCCCAGTATGGATACAGCAGTGGAAAAACTCCACTCAAGACTCCCCAGACAGACAGGACATAACGTGGGTGAAGGTATTATATGATACGCTCAGTTACCTGAAGGGCAGGTGTGCCTGTGTGTGTGTCTGTGTGTGTGTACTTGGTGCATGTGAGTGTGGATAAGTGTGTGTGTGTAAGAGGGAAGCTGTCTGCAGTGCAGATATTTGCGTTTTCTTTGTCTGTGTGCTCTTGTGCAATGCTAATCAGTTACAGTTGAAATTGCTGACAAAACACAGCAGACAACACTTGAGAAATGCAGCTGCCCTATTATGGCTATGGGTGTGTGTGTGTGTGTGTGAGTGTGTGTGTGTGTGTTTTAAAGGAAAAAGCATTCTGAGTGTGATATTTAGACATAAATATACTTTTACACATCTTGAAACACTATAATAATGGTTGTACATAGTTATGTATCTGTTTCATAGCCCATTGTATGGATTTTGGAGGCAAAGAAATCCAACACTAACTGAATGCAATCCAATTACATTACACAGTGTGAGTAATCAAATAAATTACTGAACTGGTTACAATTATAAAGCAGATACAGATAGATCTGTATCTGGGTTTGTTTGGTTGTCTGTGTGTGTGTGTGTGTGTGTGTGTGTGTATGTGTGTGTGTGTGTGTGTCTGTCTGCTGGCTGCCAGGAAGTGCTGTCATCATTAGGCCGGCTGGCCTGGTGCGCTGCTGTGGTCACCGGATTCCCCCAGAGACAAACTCCCTCGCTCACTCAAGGACAGACATCAGACAGAAAAACAATACCACCGAGAGAGAGGGAGAGAGAGAGAGAGAGAGAGAGAGAGAGGGGAAGACAACGCCGAGGGTGGCGGGACGAGGGAAGCGTTTGAAGGAGCGGGCCGACAGAGAGTGAGTGGGAGAGGAAGAGGACAGATGGAAACTGAGCGGCGATGAGAGATTTGAGGAGGGAGGGATACGGGGAGAGACAATGGGACGGACAGAGACACAGAGAGAGTCATCCAGTCAGAGGAAGTCCCCTAATAAAAGGTTTCCTGTCTCGCTGAGTGTCCCTAGTCTCTGGTGGCTTTTCACCAAGGCCTGCTTGACACCAATTAAACCTGTTCTGGGGCCTGACTGCAACCCCCCCCCCCCACACACACACACACACACACACACACACACACAGGACACAGCAGACAGACAGCCATGCACATGATGGCTGAAGGCTGGGTGGGAGGGCTTCCTATGTATGGATACTGCACACACACACACACACACATGCACAGCTACTCGCAAGCACACACACTCTTCCTTGCTGTCAAGGATGTAGTAAACCCACATATTTTACCCAGCTTTTAATATGCAGAATAGATTTTCTCCACTTTTTTAGGCTGACATGAATGTTTATGTCGTTAATTCATAGTATACACATTGGTAATGAGTGTTTTGTGTAACACTTTCATGTGCCATCCTCTGGGTTCAATGCAACATGCTAAGTTCTTTAACATGTTTGATTATTTTTTCAGCCATAATAAATTCAATCAATCAAGCAATCAATGCATCATAGTAAGCAGTATTTAACTGATTTAAGTTATATGAGGATAGGGTCTTGTAAGGGAAGTACAAGCATAAATGAATGGCTGAAAATATAATTGATTTTTGTTCATACTGGCGGTTTGTTGCCATGACATCACTGCACACAATCACTGACTCATTTTCCAATTTCCCAAGGCCGTTGTGTGTGTGTATGTGTGTGTGTGTGTGTGTGTGTGTGTGTGTGTGTGTGTGTGTGTCGGAATGTAACTCAACATGTGGCCGAATAAGAACCTGTAAAAGCACGCAGACAGATTGAGGTCCAGGGAAAGTTCTCCAGTTGTGTGGCCCTATAGATCCTGGAGGAGCTGGGATGGCGGGGCTGAGGATAAGGGATTGGGACAGCGGATTACCGATGTGGGGGGGGGTGGGGGGTGGGGGGGTGGGGTGGGGGGTTTGGAAATTGGGCCCAAAGCCCAGCACAGCATGCCACGCTCCGGGCTTCATCCAGCCCGGCTTCAAAGAGCCCCGAAATCTCTCTAGAGCCACTCAGACAAATTATAGTAATAAACAACAAGTTGACCCCCCCCCCACCTCCCTCCCGCCTCCCGGTGGGAAAACAAACGGGCCGGGGGTCCCGTTGCCCCGGCGACTGAACCCTGACCAGCCCGCCCAGCCGCTGACCGTCTGTTTCCGACTTTGTTTGTTTGTTTGTTTACCCAAAGACACCAGGGACTGCGGGCGGCGGGGAGGGTTATCTTCACAGGGCTCGCGCTGGGAAGGAGCTGGAAAAAAAGAAAGAACCTGCAATTACATGTGATTTAGTCCATCCTGGGGTATTATGGGCCCGGCGTGTTTGATTGGTGCAGATAAGCTGGACTTTGAGTGGGGCCTAATGACGGACCGGCCTACGGGAAAGTTGGGTGTATCGCGCTCAATCGTCCCCCTTACTGTAAAACAGTGCTATAACACTCCTGCGATAGGAGTTTAAAAAAGGTTGAAAAAAAAGCCTTCACAAATACTTTGTGTTGAGTGAGGTGTGGAGCAGAGTAAAGACATGTCAGGTACACGAGGTCTCACCCCAAACTATTGGCAGGTATTTGCCACAAGCTCTGCTTTTGGAAGCGCTCCATCATCAAACATTCTTGTCCTCCCTCGCAATTTGTCGTTAAAACCCTATCATCATTGTGTCCTGATAGCTCTGCAGCTACATACTACTGATGTTGTGGCTTTGAATCCGGTGCACAACCTTTTTTTCCGCACGCCATCCCCTCTCTTCCTTCCATCTTTCCTGTCGCTCACCACTGTGTGCCATCCAAAAGAGAATACCTTAAAATCTATTAAGAAAACAAAATGTTCCATCATATACTTGTGCACAGGTAGAAATCTTTACCTCCTCCTCCCTCCCTCTAACACCATCGGCACTCAGAAGGTGTGGAATTTGACAAGGCGATAACTCACAGCCCTCTACTGTAGCTCACATGGAACTGTTAACAGGCAAAGCCTATGAGGGGTTTTTCGGGCAAAGAGCGGGCGATCAATCACGACCCTCACTCTCTTTTATCTGGTTTGGCTAAGAGGAAAGCCAGATAAACACCCTCTGGTACCGTTTCTCCAAGGTCAATCCCTCTGTGACACTAAAGCCTCGCTGGAGATGCCCCAGACATTTAGGTGAGAGTGGGAGAGAGAGAGGGCGAGAATGAAAGAGACAGACGCAGAGAGAAAGAGATAGAGACAGAGAGGGCCTAACGTAAATGTTTAAGTTCAGGAGCCGCGTCGGGGAGTGTACCTCCCAGAGCCTCGCTCCGGCAGATCAATCACGCTGATATCAGACGGTCATGGGAGGAATGTCAACAGCGCTCACCTCTAACCCCACGTGTGAAGGCGTTACAGTGGAGCGGTGACCCCCCGATTCTCCTCACGGCGACCTCCAGGCAGCCCTGCTCTAATGGAGATTTTATGGATGGTGTTTCATTTTATAGAGAGTGTGGGCCTGAGCGGCTGCTCTGGGAGCCAGATGTGTCGCATAGCTGGCAAACTAGGCCAATTACCAGAGCAGAAAGAGTGCTGAGATGTTTTAATCAAGTAGAGGCACCGATACTTCAGAGTCAGAGGAGGAGTGCTTATCTGGAAAATTACCGGAGTAAAAGTACAAGAGTTAAAATGCAAATAATTTGATGGGTCATTAACAGCCCAAGGTTTGGAGATTGCCCCTTTTTAGCTCCTATCAACAAAGTATCATGGGAGGTAAAGGACTGTTTTCCTGTGAATGCCACATGTTAGTGTAAAAATTTAACTTTCTTAAGCACAAGTAGGAGTAAACGCTTCAAAATCCTCAAGTAGAAGTAAAAGTATAGAAAAAAGCAGTGTCTCTACTTACTTTCTACCTCTGCTAGTTACTATGGTGAAGAGGATGATAGACAAGGAGGACATGTTAGTGGGGGATGATGAGGAAGTTGTGATGATGATGACAATGATGATGATGATGATGATGGTGATGACAATGATGCTGATGATTGCACTGATGATGACAACAATGGTCATGATGACAGTGACGGCGATGATCCTGATGACAATGACCATGATGATCATGCGGATGATGATGACAATGATGATGATGATGATGATGGTGACAGCAGCGCTCTGGATGCTAACGGTGAAGATGACGATCATGATGACCTGATTCTGGTCTTACAGCGTTGTCACTTATCAGACAAAGACAGAGAGATCCCACTAAACCCCTTAAACCTGTTCAGCGGAGAGAGTGACAGAGAGAGAGAGAGAGATACCTCAGAATTAATTGTGATTCCTTTGTCTTCTTTTTTTTGTATTCAATATTAACATTTGAACCTTACTGATACTATACAAACACTAATTGCTTACACATAGACTGCTGTTATTCACTGTGTGGCGGAGGATCTGGGTATGGGAGCTGAATACACAGCAACCTAGACCCTCAACTGTCCATGTCCAAACACACACACACGCATGCACTTGCACACACACACACACACACACACACTCAAACACACTCGCACATGCACACACTGACACACGGAGGGACAGGGATTTAATGTACTGTACTAATGATTATCTGTACATGCTTGATGCCTTGGCAGTATTGTTCTCAACTTTCATGCCAATTAAGCAGGTTGAATTGGACTGAACTGAATGGAGCGGCAGACAGAAAGAAAGAGAGAGAGAGAGCGTGAGACAGTGAGAGAGGGAAAGAGAGAGCGAGGCAGACAGAGAATCGGTAAGAGAGAGAAAAAGAGAAGAAAGAGAGAGAGAGAGAGAGGAGAGATCATATGTCAGGTCCACTGTGGTCCATTTGGCCTGGAGACAGCTGCAGCCACAACTGACAAATCCGGAGGGGCCCCTTCCTCTATAGGCACCGGGAAAGCACCGGGAATTATCCGACGTCTCAGCTCTCTTCTCCTTAGGGAACCGCTCTCTCTCTCTCCCCTCTCTCTCTCTCCCTCTCTCTCTTTTTGGGAAGGAGGGAGGGAAGAGGATGCCAGTACCTCCACTGATACCCCTGTTCCACATGAGTCCCCCTTCACAGTCCTGAAGCAGGGCAAATCCCACAGATTCAGGGGGCACAAAACCTCTCCTAGAGTCCCCTCATCCTTGCCCGACCCCCAGCCCCTTCTTCTTCTTCCGTCCCTCCACTCATAATGATTTGTGTGTGTATGTGTGTGTGTGTGTGTGTGTGTGTGTTGAAGGGATATGGACGGGGGAGGAGGGGGCAAGTGTGAACAGCTGTGATGTATTGTCGTCTGGGGCATGATAATATAGCCATGTCATTAGGGCTGGACATTGCTAACATGTGTGTGTGTATGTGTTTGTCTGTGTGTGTGTGTGTGTGTGTGTGTGTTTGCGCTTTTAAACGAGCCAGTCGCAGTTCAAAGGGGGCTGCAGCTTGCTGGCAAAGCCCGGTACCTGCTGCGCCTGTAAAGGAAGGAGAATAAAGTGAGTAAAGTGAAATGAATGCAGCAGAGAATGGCACAGAGGGAAAAAAAAAAAAAAAAACAGGGGCAGGCTGCGGATGTTAGTGCAGGAATGGGGCCGCATGCAGGTAAATGTGCGTGTGGTGTGTGTGTGTGTGTGTGTGTGTGTTGGGAGAAGGGGGGGCAGTAGCTGGAAGGGTGAGAAAGGTAGAGGGAGGGTTTGATGTTTGGAGAGCGAGTGCAGCGGGGGAGCGCATCGTAATGTATCTATTGAAGTGCAGGCCTCTGTGTTTGATACAGTACATCTGTACCCCATTTCCCCCTTTTCCCCCAGCTGTGCACTCTCACGTGTACAGGAACAATAAGACCCGGGACCATAAATTCCCTCGCTCCCCCTCTCCCTCTCTCTCTCCCTCGGCATCCATCTCCCTCAGCGTCCATGTTTCTCTCTTTTTATCTCTCTCTCTCTCGCTCTTTTTCACCGTCCCTCTTCCTCGGTTATCCGCACAGACACAACACTTTCTCTCTCTCTGTCTCTCTCTCCCCTCTTTTTTGATATAATGCCATGATACGGGCCTTCGCTATTACCCTCTGACGTCCGCCTCAGATTCGCTGACTGGGCTGTAACCCCTCGTCAGACGCCGTAAAAAAGAAAAGAAGAAGCTTGAATTAATTGATTTCCTCTCGGTAAGAGGGGTCGTGTCTTCTGCTCCGGTTTCCGACAGCCCCCCTGCTCCCCACCTCTTCCCTCACCTCACGCCCCCCCCCCCCCCCCCACTCCCAACCCCTCAGCTCCCCCCAGCAGCTAGCATATAGCGGAGAGTGGAAGTATCAGTTGGCCCCCGGCAGGTCCGCTGGGGTCCGGGTGCGCGGTAAATGAAATATGGTAGCTGTCGCATTAGGAAATCCATTGAAGTTAATGAGGGCCGGTGTTCTCTGCGGAGCCACATCTGCAGCTGGTTAGGCGCCAAGCACCCCCCACCCCACCCTCCACCCCCCACCCCACCCCATCCAGACACTACTATGGGGACTGTGGTGGGGGAACATGAGGGTGTGGGGGGGGGGTTGATACCGATGGGGAAACTGGACCTGGGGTATTGAGTGGTACTGGCCAGTGGTTGGCCGGGGGGTGGGGGAGACTGGCGAGGAAACTGAGTGGCTCAGAGGTCGCGACCTCCAGGTAATTCATAATGGCGGCTGGATGGAGCATCGAGTAATGGATACTGCGCTGTTATCGGGGCTATCAGCTGGCTAAGCTGTAGTAAAAACCACGGAAAGCAGCCGCTCCACGCCCACGTACGATAACAACACATGGTATTGACCGGCCATTTGAGCTTCTTTCAGGATGTATGGTATTTCAGCACTCCGGTGGGTTTCTTTTGAAGGTGAAGCAATGTCACCAATAAAAGAATGAAACCGTCTGAAATATTATTCGCCGGTAATGAGCTGTGAAGCGGATCTTAGCCGTTCGGTAGTGTCGGCTGTTGCAGGGTAATGGCGTGTAATTTTGTGATGGCAGCTCAGATAGAACAGGCAGAGGCCATGTAAGGCTTCCAAATGGAGGATTTACCGGACGCTTACATTATCAAGTGTGTGGGCTGGATAATGATAGTGATCTAAACTGGAGATTATGCAAAGTAGAACAGAACAGCTTAGAGTAAAATAGAACAAAGAACCAAAAACAGACAAGACAACTTGGTGTGACAGACTTTTACAGATCACACTGTTCACCACACTGACAGTAGTCGCAGTACTCAGAGAGCAGAGCTTGTCCAAAGGGTGACAGACGCAGCAGGGTCAAAAGTTTAATGATAGTGTGTGTGTGTGTGTGTGTGTGAGCGACAGGGTGAGCGAGCGGCCCATTGACACGTAGACAAACGACACGGAGCTGCCTTGAATGGCCGGTCACAGCTCTTTCAGAACGGGGCCGGAGTGATGGGACCGAGCTCGCTGGTTCAGATGAAGTCCTGAATCATTCCGCCGGAGTCAGTCAGTGATGAGCCGGCCCACGTGGAATCTGCTGACTCCCTAGAAGAGTTGTTTCCATATCAGACACTTGGGTCAAATATTTGCATATGAGTCTATTCATTTTTGTTTTAGCCAGCGTGGAGTACCTAGAAGATTTGTTTTCATATCAGACTTGGGTAAAATATTTGCATATGAGTCTTGTTTTAGCCTGCTTGGAGTACCAGATGGGTGGGTTTGCTGCAGCAGAACAGTTCAAATAGGGTCAGGTAAGTTGTCAAACACAGAAAAGTATACTAAACTGACATTATACTTTCCTGTATTCACTCTTTTATTTACCACTACATCACTGTGTATTGATATAAAGTGGCAATATACTTGGAAGAAAGTTAACGCAACAGAATTCACAACTTCTACCAAAGAAAACTATAACCCATGAAAAATAATAGATTATGCTCGGACCTATCGATGAGCAGGAGGTTAAGAAACAGTCACTTAACCTTTCCCAAACCTCCCAAAACCCCACGCTGGGTCAGCCACAGCGGGGGGGCGGTGGGTTCACCCACTAAGGCAGCTGATCATTTGTCAGCTACAGTTCAGCTCTGGGAGCATCTTCACCACGGACCCTGCTGTGTCATCCATCTTCACCGCGCATTCTAAGTGTCTGTCCTCCGTGTGTGTGTTTCACGCCATTTGTCAATAGTTCAGAGTGCATCTTCACTCATTCATCTTCAGCAAGCATCTTCAGAGTGCATTCTTAGTGTCCATTTCAGGTCATTAGTGGTCAGCGTGTATAATGGATGAATAGGTGGGTGGCTATCTGGAGCCTCTCTTCTTGTTTGAAACTGATTAGACATGATTACCTAATTGTGGTGTTACAACATAAACTTTCATCTATGATTCACGGACTAAATATGTTCAGCATGCAGGCATCACAGAGAGCTATTAAAAAACGGGGCAGAACAATACTTGTTTTACTTCACGCATGCATTATCAATGCATAAAAATAAATCCAACACATGCGACACCTTTATTGCAATTTGATGCATCTGCAACCGAATGATGCCATGGTAATGGATTCTCTCATTTGAAATCAATGAACTTCCACTGCAGAGGAATGCATTCAACGCACTGTGTGTGTGAGTGTGATCCTGGCCTTACCATTTTACTGTCTGAAGACCATAAAGGGGTCGATTCTTGACCCCCCGGCCCTTTCTGCGTGGAGTTCATGTGGGTTTTTCGTCCGGCTGCCCCTTTCTCCTCCCACAGTCCAAAGACATGCAGCTCAGGTGGACTGGAGACTGGAGATTGTCTGTCCATCTGTGTCTGTCTATCTGTGTTAGCCCTATGATGGACTGGTGACCTGTCCACTGTGTTTCCCAGCCTACTGACCAATGCATGCTGGGATATGCCCCAGCCCCCCGTGACCCTGAACAGGATTAGGTAGAAAATTAATGAACATGCTAACACCATAACAAATTATCAAAAGATAGATGTTTAGATTTCAGACAATCTAAAATTATGTGGTTTGCCTGGGAATCAACAAACAGGGGGATGAGTGTGTTGCCTCTCTTGTGCATTTGTCCCCTTGTTTTTACCTCTCAGCTCAGCCTCTTCATGTATATCTGTATCAGTAGCAATTTGGATTAAAATTGTCTTTGAGCTGCTGTTTGATTTAGGAGAAAAAGTGAGAGGAGGCAGTAAGATGAGGCCAGCACTACCTCAGCCCCCTGTGTGTGTGTGTGTGTGTGTGTGTGTGTGTTCCGTCTGCATACTTGGCAGCGGATCAAGGTGAATCTGGTATGAGCGAGGGAGTGAGCGAAGGAAAGTGTGTGTGTATGTGTGAGTGTGTGTGTGTGTGTGTGTGTGCATTAGAGAGAAACAGAGAGAGAGAGCAGTGTGTCTGCATTTGCAGCCCTCATTAGTAAAGCCCAGCCCTGCGTTCACAGTTTGAACGCGCCACTCCTCCCCTTCCCCTCACTCTCAGCCTCTTAACTAAATGAGGTTAATAAACTCAAGCGTTTACTACCATCACCGACCCCCCCCCTCCTCCTCCTCCGCTGCCCCTGCTTTCGCCTTCATCTCTCTCTCTCTCTCTCTCTCTCTCTCTCTCTCTCTCTCTCTCTCTCTCTACCTCCACCTCTCTTTGCACTCCTGAGCCAGCACTCCTCCACCTCCCACTCCTAAAGCCTCCCTCCCTCTTTCATCTCAGCTGAAACTCTTTCTTCCTCTTTTCCTCACCTCCTCCTTTTTTTTTTTTTATCGTCATTGTTGCGGGGCGAAAGCTCTGGGATTTCCTCCCTCTATTTCCCAGGACAGAGCTGCAATTACAGCTCAGGAGAGAAGAAGACCAGCTGTGCGGCCGAGGTGGGAGCCGTAAAGGAGGGGAGGAGGGAGGCGAAGGTGAGGGCGCCCCTCAGAGGCGAGGACGCGAAACTGCACGCGAAATTGACACACTGACTGACTCACTGCAGAAGCACACTTTTAGACCACACAGCTGGTGTTTTTTTGTTGTTTTTTTTTTAGTACTGGGCAGGGTCATCACGACCGAACAAGAATTACAACCTAACGTAACGAATAAACAACATAACGAATAATGCGGCGTGTTTTGACCTGACGTGCAGGTCCAGAGCGTTAAAACCACAACTGAACACACACATTTGCGGCTGTGGCAGGAACAGGCACTGATACCAAGGAAATGTGAAGAATGTATCAAGCAGCCTTGGGTGCTGTTATCTTGGACGGCACGTGGACAGGGACATCCTAAAAGCAAAAAAAAAAAACACACAACATATGAATATACAGATCACACAAACATCAAGGACACATTCGCGACAGCTGTGAGCCGTATACGTGAAGGAATGTTGTTAAGGCTAGGCAGCGATATGTATTGTGGCACTGCGTCTATATATGATAAGGTTGTGTGTGTTTATGCCTCTCACACACACATGCAAGCATGGAGAAGCAAGCCTAATAAGTATATGTTTTTCTTATAGTATTCAATACTTCAGTTACTTAAAACACTAAAAACCCACCTATGTGCCAAATGGGTAGGGGCCAAAGTGTGGCAGAAAGTTGCAACGATCACAGGAAACTATTTGAAATTCAGATAAATAGCTGGATCGCCTTCGGACAGAGGGTGTAAGCTGCAACACCCTCTTTAATTTTTACTGCCCTATCCCCTGATGGGCTAATGCAACGCACAGCAATAACGGTGCTGGTAATTGCAACCTTAAATAGATTATAGCCCATCCATCCTGCCAGTCACTCATCCTGCTGCCCTGCAAGGACACTACTGGGGTCAACTCACTTCAATTCCATCAATTTCAGAAGCAGATTTTCTTCAAAATGTATAAAACTTGAACTCATTTGCCATTAAAAGCTTCCTATATCTAACATATAAAGAAAATATAGAAAGTACAGTGTGAGATCTGACCTCAACCCTGATGAAAATGAAATCTATCGAAACCATTACTGAGCATGTGCCATTTGGCGGACACTTTTATCCGCGGCACCTTCCTTTATGACTGTGCGCGTTTTTAGGATGAATGGCCCCAATGGGAAATGAACCCCCGACCCTGGCAGCGCTGCCAGGCCCATGCTCTGCCCATCGAGCCACACAGGGCCGCATTACTGAAATGACTGTGATGTGTGTGTGCTCAAACTAAGGCATCAGCTGCTTGCTTCCAGCACCAGCAATGTAATGTTTCCTAACAGCTGTCACATTGTCAGTTCCTCTGTACATGTGTGTGTGTGTGTGTGTGTGTGTGTGTGTGTGTAAGAAAGAGAGAGAGAGAGAGAGTGATGGCAGCAGGAGCCCCAGTCAGGCCCATGGGACAGTGGGAGAGGAGCAGACGGTCGTGTCGTTTCACTGGAAACATATGGTGAAACTCAAGTGTGTAATTTACCTAGGACTACGGGTGGCCCAGAGTAACACGTACACACACGCACACACACGCGCGCGCGCACACACATGTACACACACGCAGTGACAGGGTGTAATTTACCTGGGGCCTATGGGTGGCCCAGTATCCCATTGCGCTTGTCATACACACAGACAGCTCAAACACAGTTCACACACTCTTGACGGAGACAGAGACGGTGAAACTAATTTCCCCCAGCCCATATAGGCGGTAGGCAGGTACAGAGTAAGAAATCACACAGTGACAGAGACGTTAGCCTTGAGATGGGACGCACGGAAAGGGTAGACAGCTGAGAGAGAGAGCGAGAGGAAGAGAGAGAAAGAGAGAGAGTGCGGTTGTATTTACTGTATGGGCACAGCGGAAGACATCACCCAAAAAACCCTCAACCTGTGGGAGTCGCCGCACACCCCGTATCACATCCTCTCCAATTCATCAACCTCGCTCCTTTTCAAAGCCGGCGCTATACTCCCCCCCCCCCCCCTAGAGAGAGAGAGAGAGGGAGAGAGGAAGGTCATGGGAGCACGGGCGAAGGGGAGGAAGACAGATTGGAGAAGGAGTGTGTCCCTCCCTACATTCCGGCGCTGACCTTCGTAGTGGCGTGGCACTGTAGCTATCATCGGCCCACCATGCTTTACAGTTGCTTGTTATGGTGGGGAGGGATTAGAGCCTCCTCCGGCCTGCATGCCCCGCCCTGTTTCCACGGCGACCGTGAATGGAGCCTATCTGGTTTCGCACGAGGATTGACAGACAGGCCTGTCCCAGACGTTTACAGTTGGCACTGTTTGAGGTGTCTGTCTGCGATGGCTGATATGATAGCCTGTCTGCAAGTTGCACTGTGTGTGTGTGTGTGTGTGTGCCGGTGTTTGATCTCCTTTCCCAGCCATGGGGCTTTAACTTCACTCCAGGTGCAGAGAAGTCAACCTGAGGGCATGGGAGGCACATACAGTCCAAATCACCGCCCTCAAGTACTTATACACACAGACATAGAGACACACACACACCGAGACATACACACATGCACACAGGCAGGAAGTTTCCTTGAAGCAGTAACTCAGACTGAGTAACTCTGTGGTTTAAACTGGTTTACCAGTCCAGCGGTGTCACCGTGGAATGCTTCTAAAGACTCGGCAGTGTGCTGTAGGATAAACATTTCTGTTGCCGCCTCCACATGTGAACATCAATCAGTCCCAAGGAGAAATACTGAGAGTGAGAAATGAAAAGGTGAAAGGGCCAGCTGGTTCAGTGGGTAGGGTAATGACAATGTGCAGGACAAGCATCCAGTCCACTGTACGCAGAAACAGATGGAGCTGGTTTTCGTTGCTGAGGGTCAGGTCTGACGGGGCAGGGGAGAGTGGCAGAGAGCGGGTGAGGTGCAGAGCCAGCTATCGGACACATAACTAGACTCAGATGACAGTGGAGTGAGACTGAGGCTGAGATAGAGAGAGATGGTTGCATTGGTCGAACAGGAAGATTCTCTCCAGTGGATAAACAATAAATTTGCCATTGCTAATTACAAAACCTATAATTCTCCCCATCAAACTGTAATGAAGTATATTGACATTAAAATTGACAACACCCCCATCCCATAATCTTAAACATAATGGGAATAACCTCTTTATTCGTCTGTATCTCCACACAGGGAATCTGTGTGGTCCATAATGAGCTCAGTAAACATCTGCTACTCCTGTATTAGAGACCATTTTCTCTGCGTCTCATCCTGTAATATGGAGAAATTAGAGTGTAGGGACTCATTCCGTGTGTTTATACACACACACACACATTCACAGAGAGCAGACATAACATACGGAGTCCAAGTGTTTTTATACTACCCAATTGACGCTCTAACATACCATCTCAACACCACAATTTTCCATCCACAACAGTAAAACACTACCGGGTGTCCTCATTGCACGGCTCCTGGATTCCAGGTTTTTTTTCCAAAGTACAGGGTACAGCTCCTGCGTTTCACTCAAACACTGCAACATTTGTTTAATTAACATGGCAGGAGTTTCCCTCAAAACATCGCAGGACGGGACACAACAAAGGCTCAGTGGGGCGAGCGCTGATGGATGCGAGGTCTATGGAGAAATACTGCCACCTACTGTCAAGAGGTGGCACCACCCCATGACATCTACAGGTGCTGAACTGCTCCTTCACTGAGAACCTGCCAAACACCAACTAAAAATATAATAGTCAAAACAGCAACCACATAATGTCAGTTTAACAGCCTTTTATTTTATAAACCAGTTAATGGATCTGCATAATGGTAAAATTAAAGCCAACGACATTGAAAGAACTCATATCAGCAGACTGAACGACAACACATGAGAAAGGCATGAATCCACACAATACATCACCAGCTCCCTTGGCATATTGACTCCTCCATACATACACTTGTGTGGCTGTGGCAAACCAAGTCTTTTACACCGACGTCTGCAGAAACTCTATGACTTCTCATCTGTATCCCATTAAATCTTGGATGAACTGGCAGATATACCGCGATCCAGCAGGGTGTTCCACATGTGTCCAATTTCCCATCCCTGGAAAAGTTAGTGTTGATGGTATAAGTGAAGAGTGTTTGCCCCCCCCCCCTTCACTTGCTCATCTCCTGCTGGACCTCGGTGAGGATCTGCTGCTCCAGGCTGGAGGTGTCGTACTCCTTCAGCATGTCGTACTCCAGCCAAGGCTGCGCCCACTTCTGGGCGTGCTCCAGCTGCTCCGGGGTCAGGCTCAGGTCGAAGCGGATGCCCTGGATGTTGAACTTGGGCCGCTCCCAGCGCTTGGACCACGGCTTCGGACGCATCTTTACCATGACCTGGTGGATGGACAGGGATGCTCAGTCATTTAACATTAACATTATTTTGTGTTATCATGAATATTATTAGTAGTAGAAGAAGCACTGTTGCTGTTGTATAAAAACTTTATACGGCAACGTTAAACTTAAAAAAAACCCAGAGCGTAATAGAAAACAGCATTAAAAATAGTGTTTGAGTAAAATTGCTGAGTTGGGTCTAGAGAAGCTACGTTCGATCTAGCTGTTGATTAGAAATTTGTCCGTAACTTGAGCCTCTCTCACCTTGTTGAGCGGCACCTCTCCTGTAGGGGAGAAGGGCACGGGCTTCATGTCCGGGTCCACGGTGCAGTACTCAGGCAGGGCGTCTCTCAGGTACATCAGGTTGTCATCCAGCCTCTTCTCCAGCTTCAGCACCTCGATCTGCTGGATCCGAGGGCTGTACAGCTCATAGGAGATCTCCACACCTGGGCAGAGCACACACACACACACACACACACACATTTGAGGCACTGAACCCCCAACTGCAGTGGTGAACAGTAAATAAGAATATGTTCTTAGTCAACTTGCTTGGTTAAAAACAGTGTGTTAAAATGAAAAGACAGGGAAAGTTAGGAGCAATATAAACACAATTAAGTAGGCAATAAAATCGTAACACCTAGTTAGTACTGTGTTACAGTACTGCCGGATTGCATCATATGTCTAACAGCCCTATAATCACACATCAAGAAAACTCATTTCTAATCCTTTAACACATGTTTACAGTGCGTGAGCAAAGGGAGTGCCTGAAGAAACAAAAAAAAGCAGTTAAAACTGGACGTTATCTGCCAGCCCTTTCTGCTTCTGCATCAGCTTTGGTTTGCGATTCTCAATTTTAAAGCATGTTTCAAATCTTAGGCATTACAGAGTTCCACTACATCTTTTATAGAGGGAACATTTGTTACAGTAGTCATTGTAACATGTTCATGCTGCACTAATGAGAGGACAAACATGAACCGAGGGGACAGACGGTGGTTCTACAGAGACATTATTGTAGTCTTGTTTTAAATGGACCAAGATGGAAGAAAATATAAAAATTGCAGACAAATTTGACAGGAAATTGATTAGCAGAAGATATGATGGAAAATAATCAAATTCAAAAGTTACAATATACTATCAGAAAAGATCAATGTGATATTATGTGATTTTACTTACTCACTATTTGAGTAGTCTTGGGTTAGACAAGTGTACATACAGAGAATAAAAGACCTCACCTTGGTTCTCAATGATGTTCCTCAGGACAAATGTGGCTCCCAGCCCCTTGCCACCCCTCTGGATACAGATGCCCACAAAGCGGTTGACTTTCCCGTTGGCATTAGGGTCTGCCATGCTCACAGCCAGGATACTCCCTGAAAATGAAGGCAATCAAAACCACACACACCACTTAAAGAACTGTGTGCAAGTTAGACGATGCAGTTTGCACTGTTTTAGGGCTAGTATCCACTACAGGGCCAAAACAACATCTCTGTGGTTCGTTTTGTATCTTCATGCCAACAGAGGACTGTTAGTGGAGTCCGCTCTTGCCCTTGTAAGACCTGTGGGAATGAGGCTGTAGACTATTTTGAACGGTTTCTTACCTGCGTAGAACTCTGGAATGTTGAGGACTTTCCTCCTGCGGATCATGTCTTGCCTCTCCATGGAAAACTTTGAAGGGTGTGTTCTCTGTCTGGGGGGGATGAACTCTGGACTCAGGAACCTGGGGGACAGAGACAAGGGGGACAAAACGATCTTACTTTATGTTATAGATAAAAACATGCAGCCCACTTATTCAACATTATGATTACAACAGTGTGTGTTTGTGTGTGTGTAACGGCAGCAGGACCCCAGTCAGACCCGTGTGGTTTTCAATTTCCAGCTATTAAGATACGTGTCTGTTTAACAAAGAAATGCCATACTTTCGTAGTGATGCTGCAGTCTGTGTCTTGTCTATGATGACAGGTTTAGGAGGAGGGGTGAATTTGAATGGCTGCTCACTGTCACTCCCCGCAGCAAGACGAGGCAGAGATGTGGACAGGAACCCTGAAAATTAAAAAACACAAGTCATTAGCATCAATAATTAGTTCTACAGCTAAAGTTAGGTTAAAAAGGTTACACGTATTGGGGTAATAGAGCCAGCCAGTCGTCCAGCAACGTTAGCTAACAGTTAGCTAATGCTAATTTATATTGCAGGTACGTCTTTTGGCAACCTGTCGAAGACCGACAGCAAACTGTACTGTGTAAGTGAGAAAAGGACGCTTGCTCAGTCTACTTACGTTCATTTTGAGGTCGGAGGGTTCGTAATAACCTTAGCGAAAATATAACTTTGTCGAGCCTCTTAGTGCAGGCTGCCATGATTGACCTTCTGTTGTCGCATGGGTACTGCTACGGAAGCCGTGTAGGGCAAACATGTAGAAACGCGATTCACCAGACATGCAGTTCACGTTATTGTCCACAAGATGTCACAACTGTTTCGTCTGTTACACATGAAGTCATCTCAAGTAGCCTGCTGTAGGCTATGTTATGCGTGCTATAAAAGTTTGGGGGACAGTGAATCCTACATAAAATATTTTTTACACGCTTGTTTCATTCATTGGGGGCAATACCTGCCCGTATGACTTGCACTCGACTGTAGCCTGCAGCCCGCCTTTATCATGATGTATGCAGTTGAATTGTGAGCACAGTATAGTTACTTTTTACTGCTGATGATGGATAGATGTTGGTGTTGATGGTAGTGTGGCTGATGATGATGATGATGATGATGATCATCATCATCATCATCATCATCATCATAATCATTGTAGTGGTGGTGCTGCTGCTGCTGTCAGTATCATTTTGTCAGTTTTCTCATGTTGCTGAGAATCACCTTCCATATATCTGCCCATATGGAAAAATTCATTTCATCGATAGCCTACTTTAGAATGTGTTTAGAGACCTGTTTCAAAACATACAAATATTAGCATAATATGTAGGCTATTTGTATATTATATAGGACATTTATTCGAAATATATTTTGAATGGCCAGTATATATGTTATATATTTGCAGATGTAGCCTGTGTTATCAACAGCATAGGAAGAAAATGTAATGTCAGTGTACAGGTTATAATTCAAATGTCATGTACAAGTGTAAACAGTTTTTTTTTTTTTGCCAATGCTTAGCCTATATTGAAACATATCTCGAAATATATTATGCAGCATGTGGATTTTATTTATTACATTTTGTTGTTTATTTACTTATTTTGGAGTATGGGTGATCCCATGCAATACAACCTGTTTAAAGCTAGGCTAATTCACTGCAAACCGACAATGATCAAATGTTTTCCATTCATTCAGAAATCATGAACCCATGCGTGTGTCTGGCCGGGAACTCGGGGGCTTTGAGACCAGGGGAGCGCCAGTGTTCCGGTCCTCCAGGTGGGCTGCCTCCTCCACTCCACAACACTCCACAACACAACACGCAGTTAGAAATGCAGGCAGGACTGTGCGCGGCTGCAGCCAGCGGAGCCTCGATCCTGCACTCAGCCTGTGGTGGGAGGATGAGGTGATCCTGGGGGGGGGGGGAGAGAGCTATGGGACCTCACATCTCCTGCACGCGACGCAGAACCTAAACCCAATGCCGCTGCTGCTGGATTTTCTAATGCTACGGAGAAACTCACAAACTTTGAGGCGTCAAGGATGTTCTTCTCAGATGGGACTCTCTCAGCCGTCAATTGTGCGCTCCTGGTGGGAATAACGTGCCTGACCGTCCTCTGCGATTTCACCAACGGCTCTTCAGACTTTTCAGGTTGGCAATCAATACGGTAGTGTTGGTTTGTTGTTGACAAACGCAGTGGAAAGTTGTTTTCTTGAGCTTTGAAAGCAAAGACAATACAGTGTGATCAGGTGATCAGCACCAGTCATTTACTCTGCGTGTGTTTTCATACAGGCTTTCCCTGCGAAAAAATAGCTGTCTCTTTACATTTTCAGAAGGATCTATGCAAATTACATATAGGAATATCCTCTACGAATATTATAGTGACACCATAGGAGATGAAAAATACAAGTGCGATGAGGTCACTACGCAGGCTTTAAACTCTCTATTGATTACCACAGACACTTTAACTCCCTATAGGAGTATTATAGGAACAGCAGTGATTTCTAGGTAAGTTGCAATGCTTCACTAGTTGTTTTGCATCGGGAGACCCGTGCCTTTGGCATGCTGCAGCATGCAGACTCAAGTGTTTGCTTCGTAAATCCAATAGAACAGCTTTAACATGCGGAAAAGGCCCGCATCATGTGTCCTTTGGCCAGATCTGTCACAAATCGTGGAGAATGACCCACATGCAGAACGCACTTCAAACAGCAGGTTCCCCTTTCCCCGGGGCTTTAGAGGTTATCAGTCATAGACCGTAGATTTATAACGCAGAGCACTGATGCAATGGAGATAAAGGCATGGGATAGTGTAGTTAATGTGTTACTAGAGAGAACCTATTGTCTAGACCAAGTCATGGCCTATTCTCTATAGTTTTACAGCCCAGAGAAGAAAACATGCAGGCTGTGCAGAGCAGTTAGTTTCTCCTCCTTAGTGGCTCCTCTGCTCTTTAATACAGAATCAATAGTGAAGATAAAGTCAAGACCATAACAGTAGGCCTGATGAAACCAACCTATAACTTTATTCCTGAGATTTAATTGAAAAAGAAGTCCATTTAGGCTAATATACTAACAAGAAAAGGACAACAAATCAAGAAGCTGTTAGTGGTAATAATGAGTCTTTCTGTCTTTGCCTAGCCTCCAGCTCTGCACTGAGCCCAAGGCAAGCCTACAGGTTGTGTTTACAGTGCCATAAAGCAGGAGGGGAGCTTTGTGTCAGTGTTAATTGGCCTCTAATGGGTCTAATGATTGGAAACGAGCAGACTAACTGTGTAGGGAAAGGCGCTAAAGAGCAGATGCTTTAGTTAACATTCCCTCTGTATATATGCGCGCGCGTGTGTGTGTGTGTGTGTGTGTGTGTGTGTGTGTGTGTGTGCACCTGCCTAATGAGCTGCTGAAGGCCATGATGCAGTCAAGGCTGTTTTTCAGTAGCTAAAAAGGATTTAATTCTTATGATTGTCATGCATATTTTAGTAGCTGTTGTTTTTTTCCAATAAATAATACGATTGAGTTGATCAAATGGCAGTTAATTCAACAACATTAGCAATCTCTAAGACCGGCTGATTCCAGATTTCCGCTGGAGCAGGTTTACCAATAGCCCAGCTTAGACACGATTACTGAAACATTGTGTCATAGGCAGGAGTTAATTTGCTGAAATCTCAGCTTTGGAGCAACATAAACACATTTCATTCTTCTTAGAGGCCTTTACCTCCGGACTTTTCCATGGCCCATTGATTACTTTGTTGCTCAGGGGGTGGGGAGGAAACCCTTCTGCTATATTGGATTCTTCCTTTGCGTTATGTGGTTCCTAAGTTCCATGTTGGGGATGTTGAGTCCCCAAATGCAATTTTGTTTGCTCACCAGGGAGTCTGCGCTACAGAACTGCTGACCAAGCATCCCTCTGGATGAATTAAGGAAGGAGGTTGCCTCAGAATTCCTCAGCGACAAAGAAATCCTTCAATCCTCACATTCTTGACCAGCTGGAGTCTCCCTGGAGACTGGGAGCAGGCCTTTGATTGACAGGTGCTGCCAGGCTGCAGGGTGACAGAAGCTGTGGCTTCAGACCTAACATCTGTCAGTCAGGCCTCTGTCTGTCATATGGTTGGATCAGTGATGGTGAAACAGAGGAGGCAGGAAGATGAACCAGTGAAGTGAATTAACCTGGGAGAGCCAACTGTTGATTTCCAAAGATGTTTACAGCAGTGGAAGTTGATGAAATGACATCACATGCTGTTTTAGCACATCCCTCCCTATATGGTATTATCGTACTTTGCTTTGTTTGTAGACAAACGTAGTAGTTTCATATTTCGTCAGAGGGATTGAGCTCGCTGCTGAAATGACAACAAACTCTGTTGGTGGGTAATTTAATTCTGTCTCTGTCTCTGTTATCATCTTCTATTATACCAACACACAGCTGCCTGAACGGCTAATTAGAGGTGCGGAGTGAGTTCAGCTCAGGAGCCCCTAGGCTAGCAGCTAGCAAGCTAGCTAGCGCTCTTTGTCTTAAAACCCTTCGCCAGTGCTGTGTCGTTGAAGTTTGGCACTTAACAGCCACTCACAGAACTTAATCTGTATCCATTTTATCTCCTTTACATCGTTCTCTCAGGTGTACAGTTCATGTGACATCAGCTCAGCCACATAACGTAACTGTGTCCATTATCTTAGCAGTGAAATATCCATTATCTGACATGTTTCCGTCTGACATGCTTCTTTTTCCCACACAATTTTAACCCCCCACAAATGGTCAACATTACAACATTATGTTACATGAACAAATTATTGATGGTTTTAGAACTACTACAATGCTAATCAAGGGGTTGAGATATTGAGAGTTTTGATGGGCTTGGTGGAAAGGCTGAAATCTCACCAGAGCTAGCTAACTGTGTGACGTCACTACCTTAACATAAGGCAGGCCCTGAGGCCTTTGCATATCTACCAGAGGGTTACAGTGAAGCAACTTTTCTCCTCCTTCTCTGTCATAAAACCCTATAGCCCAAACCTATTTAGCCCCAGTCAATGAGATGTGAGGCTGTTAAGGGGTCAAGGGGTCAACTGAGGTCAACCCATACTAACTAATGTGAGTGTGTGGTTGGGGGGGGGGGGATAATCATCCATCTTGCTCCCTGTCAATCCTCTTCACACACGTGGTCCATAGTAAAGAAAGGTAGAATGAAAGGCGACACTATTATTTCTGTTTTTGTGAATTCACATGCAGTTATTAAATGTCACGCATTTGAACTCAATTGATAACAGTGCGGCTTTAAAATCTCTGCAGAAACAGCGTGTTTTATTGTTTAAATGTGGTTGCTGCCATGATTGTTGTTGACTGTTAAATGCTAATTGGTTTAACATGGGATACAAACACTTGCTCTTAGGTGTTGGGTGAGAGTTGTGAGGGGGGCGTTCTCTGTTAGGGCAGCCAGAGCCTCTAGCCTCCAGCTGTACTTGTATTCCCATGTTTGCTAATGGCCAAGAAAGATGCTCTAATTTTGCTGGACATGTAGAGACATCCACTCATTTGATCCTGTGATCTAAAAAGATTGGGAGGCTTCCTAAATCAGCTCAACGCTTCCCTAGGGGCGAGTATTGGACTAGGCTACATCTGACCCTGCATGCCAACACACACACACACGCACACACACACTCTGATCTCCTACTATTACCCTGTGGACAAGCACTGGATTAGGCTACTCCTAACCCTTATCGTGCCTACCCCCCCCCCCCCCACACACACACACACACACACACAAACACACCCCTCCACTTATTACTGAGCGCCACTCGAGGCCCCTCAAATCTCTAATCCGCTCTGATTTTTTGAGTGGGTGTAGCTGAACACTGAACCCCTTGCTCTCCCTGCAGAGGTATTACTACCCCTCCCTCCCCTCCCCCCCATTCACACATCATGCTCCCCCCCCCCCCCCCCCCCCCCCCCCCCTGCTTGCATCCCTCCCCCCCTCGGGGCTCGCCTGATCACTGTTTCTGTGTCTGTGTGTGCGCCAGGTGAGCTCTGTCTAAACAAATCCTGCCTCCCGCTTTGTTTTGTCTACTGCGGCGGAGGCAGGCGGCTGGGCGGACAGTGAGGGCCTGGCATAAGGCTGCTTTTCTCTTTAACTGAATAGGAAGGAGGGGGGAGGGGGGGGTGGGGACGCATCACTTCAAAGAGTAGTTGTAGTGAATGAGCTTCCAGAAGGAGTGAATTGTCAAGGATTTTGATTCATGGCTCAATGGTATCAAACACATGGGCATGTTGGATATATCACAGCGGGACGCTTCGTGGACGCCTTCCCTCAGATCACATACTGTCTCACTATACACTGAATGTACTGAATGTATGCTAGATTCCGGTTAGAACTATCATCCCTTACTGATTTAATTTCATCTGTTTATTCCACTTCTAGGAAAGATGTAGATTTATGGGATGAGACGGGTTAAATAAGGATGTCTACGCCTCGAGGCGGCTGAGACACGAATTGTGCAAAAGGGGATTCAAGTGCAGCTCAACATTATAGGAAGGTGTTAGTCTAGTATATTATATGGGGGGATTTGAGATTGTAATCATTCAGCGGTATAAGCAGTTTCCTACCCTATAGCTGTGTGTGATGTGTGTCATGTAGCAGTAATGGGCGAGTAATGTTGGTTATATATAGCAGTGTGAATCCTGTCTTAAAAGTTTGGCACCAACAAGATTTCTCCTGCAACCGCATTCTAATGAGTGAAGGGAAATATGAGCCTCGAGGGTGCAGAGCAGACAGCTTGGAGATGTAGCTGAGATAATATTTAGATGTATGTGCCTCTATATGGCATGATTGTGTGTGTGTGTGTGTGAGAGAGAGAGAGAGAGAGAGAGAGAGTTGGGTGGCAAAGAGGGCTGGCCTGGCACAACACGATAGTGATGAAAGGCATGACCTACTGTGTGTTTCCTCCTCCTGGATACTATAAGTACATAAAGAAACAAACAAACACACACACACACATCCTGACACTGTTGGGGAAAAACAAAGTGGTATGGATGATGAGAGATGCCTGTTTACAAGAGGAAACAGTTTTTCCCCTTTTGCTTATGTGAAGTCAACATGAGGGAATTCAATTATCCCACATCACACTCCAAAAACGATGGGATTTTTAGAGTAATTATTCCATTCTGGAAATGTGATCCAACAGTGTATCTTTAAAATAGCTATGATACATAATTTTTGCTTATTTTAGTTAATCAAATGCATCGTCTTATCTGTTTTTACTAGAACAAAAATGAGCGGAAAAGAAAGTATAATGAGTGAAAGGAGAATGAATGGAAAAGTGTTGACATGATTAATGTGAAAATGTGTTTAAACTAGATAGAGACGCTTTGTGTCAGCTTGGTCAAGTCCTGGCACATAAAGTAGACCAATCAAAATCAGTGTTTGTCTCGTTGCCAAAACATGTGGGAAGAGAACACATCCTGAGTGAGGTAATGCTTGATAAATTATTTGGCTGCTGTAGGCGCTGTAATTAAGTTATGAAATATGAAGTCAGTAATAAACTTTTTAGTGGCGCCCAAACAACAGAAGCACTCTAGTTGGGCAATCTAAGTTTTGCAGTTGGCCCTTTCAATGAAGGTTCTTCCCTTGAAGTTCATTTCCAGATATATTCAGAATTAATAAGTACAGATTCTGTACGGTGCCACAGAGCTTTCATGGCAATGATGCATTGTTCTTTCTACAAAGGGAGTGGGAAGATTTGCAGCTAAGGTGTGAAAATTTGTAGTCAGATTTTCACATAATAGAACTTTTACATACATTCATTAATTACATGCTTAATAAAGAACAGAAAAGATGTATGCTGTGTATCAAAATGAAAATTGATAGTGCAGAGGAGTGAAGCATCTGATGCCTAACTCATTGACCATAATTTGCCTCTTGATGACCATGGAGCCATTTTAAACATCACTACCTGAAGTTTATCATTCAATATCTCAATAATATAGAAGGAGGAGTGTTATCAATGTGTTGACCAAGCACTTACATGGCCTACTCTCCTTGAAAAAATCACCATAATTTGAGTAAGAGTAGGTGTAACGTTTTTCACATATCTCATTTTGGAGTGAAACGCCTCATTTAAGCCCAGACTGCACACTAATAACAGTTTGAAACGACGGAGGAGTGGAAGAGTCACCTTCACCTAAAATCCCAACGTGGGCTGAGAGGGAGCTGAGACGGGCTGGACGTGTAATTCTGTAATGACTGTCTTAATCAAGGCTTATAATCAGCCGTAAACCGCTCAACCTGCCAGCTCCTAATCTTAATATGATAATCATTATTTTGCATAGGCTTCCTTCAATCCCTAAAACCACCCAAATCGCCCAATCTGATGTCGCGCTCGCTGGTGTTACAGTAATGACTGTTATTGGGGGGTGGGGGGAGGTGTAATTCCCAAGACATTTAACTGCATGGATGTACCCGACAACGATTGCAGACATATCGCAGGTGTGTGTTTGCACTTGCCCTCTCTTGCATTGGAGGGGGGTTGGAGGGGAGGAGGGAAGGGGTTGGGGGGGGGGGGGGGGGTTAAGCAGCCCCCAAAGAAAACACAGTGAAATGTGCGAAGAGGATTCTTGAGTGACACGCCGGCGTTGCTGCACATCCTCGCGTCTCCGCTGTCTCTGTTTAGGCAACAACTGCGTAATTAATTAAGAATATGGTCTCACTTGTCATATTATGAACGCAGACGTGTTTCCCAGCAAAAGGCATTCAGTCAGAGAGCAGAGGAGCAGATAAGAGAGCAGGGTCGCTTTGAACAGGAACGAGAAATCATAAGCATAGTGATGGCTGCGGAAGAAAAAGTAGAAGCGTTGAGAAACAGACTGGTGGGGGTGTGTGCACACGTGCAATTATCTACTCACGTCCAGCCCGCTTATGTATGGCTATCAAATTATGCTCTCAACATGCCCCGCCAACACACACTATGCACGTGCAAACACCGTCACACACACACACACACTCTCTCTCAGACACACACATACACACGCCTCCTCTGCTCCTGTATCTGGGGGGGAATGTCAACCATGCTTTGATGCCCCTCCTCCTTCCCTCTGTCTCTTTTTTTTTTCTTTTTCTGTCTCTTCTCCCTCCCTCACTCTGCTTCCTGGGAGCTGATTTATGTTAGGTTTAGGAGTCGACATGTCCGCCTTGATCCAGCCCCCGCTTCCTTTTTTTAAAATTCTGCCTCCATCCCTCAATCCTCTCTCTTGCTTCTTCACATCGTGTGTTGGACAGTGAAAGAACAGCGCACATTTTTAAGCACTGTAAGGCTAGTTCTTATGGTTTGATTTAACCCCTAGGGAGGGAGAGAGAGATGGAGAGGTAAAGAGGTGGGGCGCAGAAGGGCCAGTCTGAACAAGGAGGCATTGTGTCGCCCCCCAACTGTGTTGGACTGACAGTCTGCATTACAGCACGCTACAGCAGCCAGCTCCGAAAGCACTGCTAATCTGTTGCTTACTGGCCCCTCTGGCTAGCTCAGGTGAGAGAGAGAGAGAAAGGGAGCGAGAGGATAGGAGAGAGAGAGGGAGACAGAAAACTCTTGCCTGCCCACTTCAAAAACCTGTGGTAGCAACATGGCTTGTGCTGCCAAGTGTGTTGTCGATCATCGTTTTAAAATATAATCCAAGACTATTGCTCTGTCTTTAAAACAATAAGCTCATTTGTATCAAGCAGACTTAGATTGCATTTTTTCAATAAGCAGCATGTTGTCTGCACAAGATATCTAGGGATTTTTACTTTTTCTACTTTTTTTTGTTAAATTTGAGCTAACAAAAATGAAACAATATGAAAGAAAAACAAAAACTAATTTTCTTCTTCTTCTAGTTTTAATAAAAGTAACTAATAACTGAATACACAATTTGAAAAATGAAGTACACCCAACGCTCAACAGACTAACATACCATGGAATTTTCACTTTTCACTACTTTTGTTTTATTAAATTTGCACTAAAATGAACAAAATTCTCATTTTAAAAAGCAACTAGTAATGGAATACAGTTATAGTTACCACCTAAAGTAATCTGAGTACGCCCAACACTCAACAAACTAACAACACAGCTTTGCAAAACCAACCGCACAAAACAAGATTTGCCATGCTGGTGTCACAGTGCCTTCAGTATATTGTATTGTATTGTATATTGTATTCAGTGTATTGTATAGTACTAGTACAGCAATGCAGTAGTAGAAGAAGAGCATGTGTAGCGGATGACTTCATTGTACTGATAGAAGCTGTACATTCAGCAGTCAGAAACCTTTACCCAAGGAGACCCCAGTCTCTACAAAACAACCCCCCCGTGACTCTGTGAATGACTATAGAGCAAGGTAAGCTTTCACATTTTGCCTGCTCCTTCCTGCAGGTCTGTCTGGGACTGTTGTAAATGGAAGGGGATCTCTCCGGCTAAGTCCCATTGGACATGCTGCAGAGGGCTTTTCACTCCCTCAGCTCCTCAGGAGTTCTTCCATCGCTTGTTTTCACAGAACAGCCCCTCGGATAAGCTTGTTAATTCCCCAAAGAGCCCTGCCTTTCAGTGCCCACCCACTCCCACTTTTTTTTTTTTTTTTTTAAAGGAAATTCCTCTCTTTTCTCCGCCGTGCGTGTTTGAACCTTAATAGAGGTATGTGCTCTTGCTGTTAATGCATTAAAATTGATTCATGGTTCTCGGAGGGGGTAGGTGGAGAAAGGACAGGAAAGGATGGGACAGGTGGGAGGCTGATACAGCTAGAACTGGATCATAGTTGTGCCTGAGAGGAAGCAACCTGGGCATTTGTTTTAACCCAGGTTTTCCCCATCCAGTCTGGGGATTTTAACTGATGACCTTCCAGTCCCAAACCCGCTTCTCTAAGCCTTAGGCCACCATCGCCCCAGGCGTCCTCAGCCCACACCGCTGTGCTGAGGATGACTGATGAAGGATACATCTGTCCCTCACTTTGCGACACAAAGGCTCACACACTGATGCATCTGTCTGCTGTTGGCTGGACTCCGGCTGGTAATGGGTCAGTCTGGCTGCCACCCAACTCTCCCAGGCCATAAAAGTGACCATTAAAGTGACGGATCTCTCGTCCTCTGTCTCTTTCTCTCCATCTCTCTCTCTGATATCTCTGTGTGTGTGTGTGTGTGTGTGTGTGTGTGTCTGTCTGTGGAGACACAAGCAGGCAACAGGGAGGGTGTTCCCGCAACTTCTATGCCCTCTCGCTCTTTCACCCTTCACCCCCATATCCAATCCAACCAATGATAAGAAACACTCACACACACACACACACACATGCACAGAACGTCAGAGTGAAAGTGTCCCATCGCCCAGTGACCTTTGACCCCCAGGGGTCATAAGGAGAGGCACGTGCTAACAGAGGGCATGGGAGGGCACGGGTGGGACCTGCGTTTGGTTTGGGTGGGTGGGTGGGTGGGTGGGTGGGGGGGCCACTCTCTAGGGGAGGCTTAGGGGCCGCTGTCCCACCGTGAGGCAATCTCTAACCCCAGCAGATGTTATATACCCATTCACCCCCCACCACCCCCAACCCCACCCCCACCGGGAGGAGCTTAGACAACAGACCCACAGGTGGACATGCTCCCATTGTCTGTAGGGGTTGGAGCTAATGCCCATAAGTTGGACTATCACACCCGGCCTTGTAGCTAACGTGGACGAGTCAAGCTCCTCTTGTGGTTCCATTTAAGTGAAAGCTTTTAGCGTGGATTTGTTTCCGTTTGGGTGCGTGTGGATTTGCAGAGGCAAGAGGAGCGGTTGTTGCCAGGTCTTCCTCTGGATCATGAATTCCTCCTCCAGCCTGATATGTCTGGCTTAGCATGTGACGTCCCTGCTGTTCTGTTATTTTTTATTCCTGATTTTTTTTTTGGACTGGTAGATAAAACTAGATATGCCAAAGCAGCTCATTATTCATATGATATATTTCATTTTAATTGACAAAATAGACATCATGCTTCCATCTAACTTTGACCCATCTGTAGCAGCTTCCTTGCTACCTCCCCTATCTGGTCTTTATTTCTCATCAGTCTTTGTGTTCCCCTCCTGTCTGTATGTTGAAAACTGTTTTCCTAGTTCCAGCCCCTTTGAGACCCTTCGGTCATAACACACACAGCCCATGTCAACGCCTGGGGGTCTGTCGCTGCTGGGTTCATACGGCATGGCGAGAACAAATAAACAGGCTCTGTTTAGGAAAGCCGAGGGGGGCGGGAGTTGAGGTCTGAGGTTTGTGTCAAGCAGGTTGAGGATTGTGTGTGTGTGTGTGTGTGTGTGTATGCATGCATATGTGCACGTGTGCATGCCTGTGTGTGTGTGTGTGTGTTGGTGTCAGAAAGATAAGCGGTCTCAGGGAGAGAGGAAGGGACCAGGCAAGCAGAGTGTTTGTGTTTGTGTCTCCGGTTTTAATGACTTCAGCTGCTCAGGCTCCAGTCTCAGTCTATTAGGGGGTGAGGGAGTGTGTGTGTGTGTGTGTGTGTGTGGGGGGGGGGGGTTCCTATCCTACAGCAACCCCCACCCCCCCACCCCCACCCACCCCACTCCACCCCCACCCACCCCACTCCACCCCCAGATTGGCCCTCTCCCAGGGATATCGATACACGCTGAGGCAGTGCATTGTGGAAAAACATGGTAGAAGGGGCACACACTCATCCCCTGCTTGTAGATTCCCATCCAAACACATTTTTAGCTTATCAATGAACCAGACCTAAACATCTCTTTTGAATTTGTTGTTTATTTTTCATATTTGGCTATCTCTGCTGTCAACAGACTGTAAAATGGTTTAGAATAAATAACTTTATTCGGTATGTACCCGGATGGCCCGTGTGTATCTATCCCACATGGTTGTTAACAGCTTGCTACATCAAAATGACAAGCCAGTTTCACCCTTATAAGCTGGAATAAACACACACACACACACACACACAGATGGAGGTCATATGTAAACAAAGCTGAATATAAGCATGAACAGAGCCCTCATCTTTCCTCCTATTCTCAACAGTAATCTGTCAGTCACTATTCACCCTTCTATCGTCCCTCTGTTTTTTCATCCGTTTCAGCCCCGCTCTTCGTATTTTCATTAGCTGTTGTTTGATCTGTGTTAAGTCAGGTCCGATAGCCCTGTGTGAAATAGATGCTAGGCTTACACCCTGGGGAGAAGGGGAGGATACTCTGGAAGAGGATTTGAAGCCATGCTATTTAGACTCTAGTGCTGTAGTGCCGCTGATTTTTCCGGAGAGGCCTCAGCTGGATTTTAGTGTAAAGGCAAAAACTGCCGTGCTGAATCCTTTTCCTCTGCCGGGGTTAAATCCAGGGGACCAACCTCATGTGAGTAAGCCCCCTCAGCTGATCCCCCCCATTAATTAACTAGTACAATATGTGTGTGCTGCTGTGTGTGCACGTGTGCAATTTGAAGTACGCAAGGCAGTCCGTAGCCCCCCCATTTCACCAACCATCATGTGCCACCCATTTACACTGTCAATACAATACAGCCCCCACTTCCCGCACACACTCTGTCTAGGTGCCACTTGATGTGCAGTAGATTAACTCCAAAGCAGAGTTGGAAAATAACCAGTCACAACTACTGCAGTTAACATACTGTACTTGAATAGTTTTCTATAGTTATGCTATTTTTCTGAGATTTTTTTTAAAGGTTTGTACTTCTATTTGTGTAATTTGAAGCATGACATCCTACTTTTATATAGGCTTTCTATAATACAGTAAGTGTAGTGCATACAGTGAGATCTGTCATTTACAGCAAAGCAGTCATTCTAGGCTTTGCCTGCCATATCTGCGACTGTGGCTTTGTTCATGGAAGGATCCTCAAATCTTCAACTGATCATAATCTATCAAATTATTTGCAAAGACAGTGCCAAAATGGCAAGATGGTGCAGGTTTCTTTTCAAACATGCTCAAAATCTTGGATGATTTTCACTCAACAGTAGCTAAAGCACTTGATTTGTTTGGTGAGCTACACTTTACTTGCGTAACTGAAAAAGTACTCCTGTCCCGACTTAACTCAAATTGAACTGCTTCTGCTTCAGTAAAATGTCTCTCTGCTCTTTCCATCTACTCCATTAGTGTGATCAGGCAGAAACTGGGCTAATCCAAAACGTGACTGTAGTAGCAAGACTAATGTATTGTAAGTTGAGGCATGTAATGCATTTGAAGAATGCCGTTTTTTTTAATTACTTTAAACCTAAATCTGAATGGATTAGCAGTGAGGACTAACGCTTGGCATTTTTACAGCGTCAGTTTCTCGTAGCTTCCCCTTGACATAATGTGCGTTGTGTGTTCTTTGCGATGCCCGTGTGAACTCGGGGTCTCGCTCCTTCTCATGTCCGGGGGTCTCATTTCATGTCTCCTTCACCACACCTCATCAACCTGTCCCGTTCAGCTCCCAGATCGTATGTTCCGCTAAGACTCGGGTCTGAAGAGGTGAGCGCTGAGTTTTGACCGCATGCGATGTAGAAGCGGGGGCCCGGGCCGTTTTATCTGTGTGTCGTGTCGTGCTCCGAGGCCTTGTGCTGCCTCTGTGGTCCGTGGAGGAAGGTAATTACTACAGGGCCTAAAGCCACCGGCTCTGGCCCGCGGGCTGCGGACCTCCGCCGCCACATCCTGTGAGCAGAGGCTGTGCTTTTTAAAGATCCGTCGTCTTCTTCTCCTCCTCTCTCGTTTCTCACACAGCTGTCTTTCTTCCTCGTCAGTCTCTCTCATGACCAGGATGCCGTCTTTTCCCAACCTGAGTCCCATTCTTCCTCCTCTGGTCCACTTCCACCAAAACTACCCCCATCTGCCCAAGTCTTTTCCAGAATTATGATAAAAAAAAACTTCATTACTGAGCAGGTACAACAAATGCAAATGTGTGTCACAGTATAAACTGACACACATGATATGAGGATGACAAGTGCAAGTTTACTGTGTGAGACTTTCGATAGACAGCAGCTTATCCTCCTTTTCATTTCCCAATTTCCCTCTCCTTCACTGCTCTTCCTCTTTGCCTTCAACCGTCCTCTCCTTCCCTTCCTCTTCTCCTCTGGGTTTTCCTCGTTTGGGACCCAGCGTTCTCTAGAGTGTTGCCAGAGTGCGGCCTGCGTCTTTGAGGGAAACCTCCGCTCTTCCCAGTAATCACCACTTAAAGGGAATTCCTTCTCCAGCAGCAGGCCTGCAGCACAGCATCTTTGAACATTTGATGGTTTGACGGCTATAATTTGCTTAAAATAACACCAATAAAGTCATGAAGCTGTAAATGCCTAAATACCTAATGTACCAAGATGAAACAAGATACAGCCTTTGATTTGTTCGCTTTCAAGTGCTTCTTGGTTACTTAAATTCTATGGAATGTGTTTTGAGGTATTGTTACAGATATATATTTCTATGTTTCATCTTCTGTTTCATCTTTCTATGTCAGATATTCTATTTCTATGTTTCATAAAGGATTGCTTTAGAGAGCTTGTTGCAGTTTCTGCTAAGTCTCATTCATGCAGCCTGTGGATTATGTCTATATTGCAAATATGCACTTTTGCGGCCAACATCAATCTTAGCTATAATCTTCAAATATTCTATCTTATAATATTACTCATACTTGCTCAATACGAGAGGATTTTCAAACATATTGGAGAAATTCTACGCTTACATAAAAATGACTTGATTCGTTTATGTGCAAAGTAAAAGCAAGTTAATTGAAGAAGCAGCTCAGTAATGAGAGGCATTAAGCCCACATTACTATAGCGTATTAATAATCCCTCGTGGCAGAATGCATTGTTCAAATCTCCAGGACTCTCCAATAGGAGGAGGCGGCATCTTTCAAAAGCAGGGGAAAGCCCTGAGCAGAGTAACAGATAGACAGACTCTCCACCTGAGTCAAACCTCCCTCCCTCCCTCCCTCCCTCCACCCCCCCTCCTCCCCTCCCCTCATCTCATGTCGGAGAGCATGCCTGTCGTATGCATTCCAAGCTGACACTGAACACCTCAGCTTAGTGGACCATGAGGAGAATTAGTCCGAGCTTCCTCCCAGTCCCACCTGAAAACAGAGACAGGTAGGATTGCAGGGGAGGCTCCAGCTGGGGGAGAGCTCTTTGCATCCGCTCTGATTTTAGACCTTTTCCCCTGTAGTTAGGTGTAATGGATGAATGTTGGCCTACATACACACATGCTGTGTTGTTTACTTGGACTGCAAGTCAGTGCCAGTATGTGACCCGCACCGCGTTTTATCTAATCAGCGATTCCCAGGGAGGAAATCCTTCTCTCTCTGTCATGTTGACACAACACAACGGTCCGTCACTAATCTCCTTCCTACCTGACCCCCTCCGTCGCCGGGTCAGGCTTCAGGGCCGTCACATGACCGCAAACGGGGAGCTAATTATCGCAAGGGCCTCTGGTTTCTAGCCGTACGATTGGCTGAAAGATCACGAGTGCGGCCGAACGCCCAATTGTGACCGAGATGTGGACATTCCTGCCCGTTTGACAGGTAAGCTGGTATCACATGACGAGAGGTAAACTTCTGATCCCATCTGGTGTGGAGGAGAGGTACAAAAGGCAGGTGCAGCTGTCTGCGGCTACCTGTAGAACAAATCCCTGCGCTGCTTGTACACAGATTAACTGGACCTCGCACACCTTTCAGTCCAGTTCAGGACAAGGACGACCTGTTTGTACACAAACTGCATCTCGACCGCAAACCTCCTGTCTGTTAATGGCTGAATAAACAAACCGGCAGACATAATAGCCCGGTGCTTTTGTCAAGGGAAAGGGCAGAGAGCTAGTTAAAGGAAGGAGTCTGGCCCCACATGAAAAGAAACGGGGAGGAGAAGGGAGGCGGAGAGACGCCTGGGTGTTCCTCCAGCATTGTTCAGCCTTCTGCCTCTGAGGGACACCTGTCATTGGCTGGGCGGTTTACACAGGTGTCTTAACCCCGCCTGATTGCTGGCCTTGAAAGGAGGCTTCAGTCAACAGGTAGAGCGAAGGCGGGAGGGAGGGAGGGGGGAACAATGGTGACACTCCTGAAGAGGAGAGAGGGAGAGGGAGAGAGTGGGAGGAGGGAGAAGGAGGGGTGGGATGGCAAAAGAAAGAAATGGATTCTTTAGAAAACACCTCAGGGTCCAATGTGAGATAATCTGTTTGCCTTTACCCACAATCCCACTGTGTAGGGTGGAGGACGGCGTATCAATGTGCTTGTGGTTCTCAGACTGTTGCTCAAGGATCCCTCTGCAACAACAGTCTGGTGAGTGACCCGCCCATCACCTCTCAACAAACTCCTCCAACTAGCCTCAAGACACTTTTTTCATTTCTGTGTGAATTCAATCATCCATCTTTGGTCTTCTCTGTTTCACCCGCCCCCCCCCCCCCCCCCCCCCATAACCTCGGCATGGCCGTTGCCATGGTTTCACCGCTGCACCCGAGGCTCGGTAACTGGAGGGGCGCCGGAGCAACTCGTGGTCTCTCATGGCATTGGCACTCTGCCAGGAACCAGCCCTAATAATGTGATACTGTCACACAGAACACCACACACCCCCGGCTTCAAGAGCGAGCAGCGAGGCTTGTTCCTACCACGTTGTTTGTGTTGACGTTTGGTGTGTGTGTGTGTGTGTGTGTGTGTGTGTGTGTGTGTGGTCCCGCTGCCAGGGGGAATGCCAAGTTCCCTCTCACCCTCTGTGGAATGCGGCAGGCAAAGCGGGCCTGTGTGTGAGAAGGAGATTACTGTGGGGCAGAGAGACCTGAACGATTAAAAAACCAAATCAAAATTGCAATAATGACGCCATAACTGCAATTTCCAACTTCCAACTTTTTTAGTTTTTTTCCCCCTAAGAGAATATATGTCAAACTACGTCTTAATCAAAATGTTCTGGTATCAAGTTGTACACAGAGAAAATCTTTCATCATTCAAACCCACCCCTACCTACACACTAAAAAAATCAAAATCACAATGATGATGATTTTTGATTAACGTGATTGAGCCCCACAACTTGTCCAGTTATATAATTGTCTTGGATTAGCAAATAAACTTGTTTTGGTCAAAGAAACAAATACCTACTTATGATGTTAGGAAAGCTGTGTATAGATTTGATCAGTTTTGTAAAGCTGCTTTGGTTGGTTTCAGGTTCTCCCTCATGATATTTTGGTTTGTGGTATTCAGATTAGTCACTATCAAATTAAAATAGGTTTGCATGTGCACCTGTTTCGCAAGCCAGTCACAGGTGCAAACCTATTACTGTGAGCAATGGTGGTTTAATAAACATCTCTATTTAGAGTGGAGCTGACCTTTTGAAGCCTGAGAATGTCTCTTGTTTCCCTTCCTCCTTTTAACTGTGGCCATGGTGATAAGGGGACAATGTGTGTGTTTTGTGTGTGTGTGTGTGTGTGTGTGCCTCAGAGAACAGTTTCAATGTTGTTTCCTTTACCCTCGCAAACACTAACTAAATAAAAGGTAATTGAAGCACAGTGTACCCACTTCGCGAGTGTGCGTAACCATGCGTGTGTGTGTGTGTGTTGACTGTCCGTAAATGTGTTTGCAGAACACTTAGCCAAGAAGCTAGAGCTAGCCATGGAAATTGTTTTCAGTAAAGAGCTATTGCATTTTCATTGCATTTTTTAACCAAAATTTCTTGTATGAGTTTGACTTAAATTTCGATAACCTTGATAAATCTGGAAACAGAAGTAAGATTAAACATTTTTTAATTTAACAGTTCCAACAGATTTCAGCCATGGGAAAAGTTGCACGTGAAAGCAAACTGAGGGCTTGTGTCTTGAATTGTCCTTTGCCAGCAGCCAGCCGCTAAATGGACCTGATAGAAAGACATTATATGACAGCGGCCAAAGGAAGAAAGCAGCTTTCTCCTTTATCTGTGCTTTCCTTCTCACAGGCTGGAATGTTAATGGTGGCTTTGTGATGGGCTCAGCTCTCCTGACTGACTGACAGGCTGACTGGTGGCTCTCAAAGACTGGATCTGTTAATGGGACGGTAGAATTAGCCAGCAGACTTCAACTTTTTTAAAGCGCAAGCAAGCTTTTTTTATTTGACCTAGCCTGCAAGGTTCAGTGAAATTGGTGTTTGTTTCATTTCATGGTGGTAACGTCTCTAGACAGTTTTGATACACACTTGTGTAATGCAAGTAAACATGGTTAGTAGCGAACATCATGTGCTAGCTAAATTTGAACCTGAAAAGAGGCGCACAGACAATTGAAGGCTTTTAGACAGAGACTGGGTAAAATACTAGTTTGCTTGGTTCTGGGTCCGAATTTAACACCCGCCAAGCGCCAAATGCCTGTAAAATTTGTCTTTGTCTGCCAGATAAATAAATACATGAACCATCACACTGGCTGGTATCTTTTAGATGATAATGCTTCAAAATACTCTCTTGCAATTTGAATTCTGTTGCACTTCATGATGAATTCTTAGCTTGATCCATTGTAAATGAGTAAGCAAGTTAACCTGATTCTATACCCAAAATAGCTTTGAAAATGGATAGGGTGACATATTCCTATGAAAAATGTATGTTTAGTCATTTTAGCCAATAAAAATTATCCTTTTTACTCGTTTAATCATTTTTTTACTTTACCAGCCCTTGGCAGGTGAGCCAAAAAGTACATTTCAGACACTGCTGAAGCCTGTATCAGACACAGTCTGTTCTCCAGCAGTGGCTGGAGGCCTGACGCTAACAGCTAATGACGCTAAGGCTTTAGCCCCTGTGTGGTGTTGTGGTATTCTAGGCCTGGAGGCATCTTGTGAGATGTTAACCGTCATCTGTCAGGACTTGTTGATATGTAACGCGACCAATGGTCCATGGAAACGCTGCACATTGCTAAATGTTCCCTGCCCATAGTGGGTATGTGATGACCACAGAGGCACTCCTTTTCCTCAGGGCATGTTGATGAACAACAAAAAAAAAACCATGAAACATGAAGGAGATGGCATTCAGCGTGCTGCACGCCAACCCTCTCTGCACACGACGCTAGCATGAAATGAGGGATTAAGGAGAAGGAAGAAGGAGAGTGGTGTGTCTGAGGTGGTTTAGCCCAGGCGAGTCAAAACAATGGCAGTATGTATGTTCAGCTTTGATCTTATTCGCTTTGCAGATGTTTTGGCTTCTTTTTCTATAGGAGCATTTTCTTCCTCATTGGTTCCAGTTCAGTGAGATGAGATGACATCAGCGTCATGAGTTACTAGTAATAGTGTTTTCCTGTTGAAGTTTGTTTTTTGATGCATTGAAACCTCCTGAGGATGCTTGTACTGTATTTCTTTATACTTACAAGCACGAAAAAAGTATTGCACACCTAGAAAATATGCTATCAGTATGACATGAAGCATTGAAAGCTACAAGGTTGATGATTGTAAAGTACACTGAATGTACAAAACATTAGGGATGAAGTACACTGATGAGGTGAATCCAGGTAAAAGCCATTATCCCTTCATGATTTCCCTTGTTAAATCTCTACCAATCACAAAAGAGGAGATGTAGAGAAAGAGAAGCAGATGAGTTAGAGAAGGATTTTGAAGCTTTGAGACAATGTCCCTCATATTTTGTACATTGAGTGTATGTTCAAAGTGTCCATGCTTTGGCGTCTCCCAGGTTACCTGTCCAAAGTGCTGAGGAACTACACCGAGCAGGCGTGTGACGGAGACTTCCTATCTGTACGCTGCCCGCCCCGCACCACCATCACTGTCCAGTCCGCTTTCTACGGACGGAGAGGCCCCTCCGACCCCCAACAGTGTCCTCAGAGCTACCAGGCCCTCCTAGGGACGTACAACCCACGGGAGGATGACCGATATTGCTCTGTGTCCACTGCGCTACAGGTAAATATTCATTATGTCCTCAGCATTGGTCATTTTCATTCAGGTTTTGTTGAATAACCACACTGTCCCAACTTTGATAAGAGCCTTTGCACTGCATCAGTCAAGTCCATCTCTAACAACCCCACTAATCCTCTTGGTGTCCAAAGAACCCGTCTTTCTCTCTCCTGTCTTCCCTGGATCTCATCCCATCCTCTGCATTCCTCCCTCTATCACCGCACTCTTCACCCACATAGGCAGCCTCTTGTGTGGACCGTGAAGCTTTCCGACGGACGGCGTCCAGTAAAATTGGCTCATAACAAACCCAAGGGTTAAATTTCGGAGCGCCGGCGATTACGTAACGCTTTGTGAGGCTGTTTTCCGGCGAATTACACTCTTTACACTCCTTACAAAGCGATTTCATGGGGTCTTTGCCTTAGCATCCTCTCCTAAATTGATTGGGATGCGGCTGGACTAGGAGCCCCGCTTTGCAACACACACACAAACACACACACACACACACACATCCTGCTCAGCATTCATTCAGTTGTTCTGTTTATTCTTAGCCCCCCTGCCTTTTAGCATTGAACACCCTCCGGTTCCAAAATAGCCAGGATGACCATGAATGCAGAGACACAGACAGTGCATTGTGGTGGAGTGAGAGAATGATTGACTGCTGTGCCACCCACATTAGGACAAGCCTGAGGAATCCCATTGTATTTTTGCACCATTGCACCTGTTCATGACACTTGGTTTGTTGTTATTACAGTATGAAGGTCTCCTTATAAAAAAGCTTAATTTAATTGTATCCATTTAAGTGTGGTGACAGATAAAGCTTTTAATGGATGACTTCATGTAGTGTTGCGGTCCATTTAATTAATTCCCACTGCCTGGTGGGGTGGAAGGTAGTGCCTTTTCCCATCATGTGACACAGGGATATACATATTTCTGGTTGTGTGTGGTTTATGTTCACAGTAGGGATGGGACGATGTATCAAAATTCAATATATCGCAATACAAAAAAGTGGCAATACGTATCGTGGGGCAGAAAAATGAATCGCGATATTAGCTCCATTTTATTCTGCTGTAGTAGAAAGCAAGCCAGTGCCATCGCTAGGAAGATTTGTGGCTCAGAAATAAACATAATTCTGCACAGTCAGACTTTGTTGTCATTTAACTTTTATTTATGACATCGTATCATGGTTATATCGAATCGTGAAGCCCATATCACATATAGAATCGTATCGTGAGATAAGCATATCGTCCCATCCCATGCTAAAATCACTCACAGACGGGACCTATGTGTGTGTGCGCTGTTTATTTGGGGGGAAATACAAAACCACAACTCCCAGTGCCGCAGTCCATGGTCTGAATTTGAACATTAGATAACTGTTGTAACGAATACATCTTATCGAATGTTGAATTCTGGGAAGGCCCTGAACGCTACCCATTCAGTCATTCCTCTGGCGACCGGGAATTCGTATTGGAATGTGCTCACCTGTGTTACAGCAGGCTGAGGGTGTACGAGACGATGAAACCGGAGAAGCAGAGGGATGCCAGGAAATGACTGGAGTGGAGCTTTCCAGAGTTTTTTTTTTTTCTCTCCTGCTCTCTCCTTTCCTACCTGCTCCTCTCCTCCTCCTCTCCTCCATATTCCCATAGCCATATAAGCAGCCTGTTTGAAGTGGTTTTAGGTTTGCCTGCTGCCGGTCTCACCACCGTCGGCTTATTGTTCTCTCTCCCTCCTTCTCTCTGTTCCTCTCCCCCGCTCTCTCTCCCCCTGTCACTCTTCCTTCTTTAGAAAATGCTGGACGAGTGCCAGGACAGAAGGAGCTGTCAAGTCCTTGTCAACAGCCGTGTGTTTGGGACAGACCAGTGTCCTGGCAGCAGTAAATACCTCATTGTCTGGTACAAATGCAGACCTAGTAAGTCCCTCATCGCCCCGAATCCTGACACACATTTCTGTCCCTCTCTGTGCTTATCATAAGACCGTCTCTCTTTCCCTTTTCGTTTTTTCTCTCTCACACAGATTCACACCAGGGTTACGGTCAAATCACTTGCACTTCAGCCAACACAAGATGTAAATTACTAATAATTTAAAAAACAAGTCATTTTTTATATTTGGATACGAGAGCTTCTTACTGGAAAAACAGTTTTTGAATTCAGAAGAAAATTCACTTCCTGAATTGGTTGAATTGACTGAATTGACCTCAACACTGATTCACACACACCTTGCCACTTGACCTCCCTGTGGATGGGTGCAAGATTAAAGCGATCAATAAAGTATCACGTTATTATTAGAACTAGGAATTAGGTTGGGGCGATCCTTCTGTCAAGCAATGGTCATCGCATATATAGGTCCCCAATATATTTGTCCATGCCCAGGGGAGGACAAACACACACACACACACACACACACACACAGTGTGGACGGTGGACTGAATTGAAACATAGCTTTTAAATGGGGCATTTTTACATTTTACATTGATGTAAGTCTTTGCAATCAAGACAACACCTGATAAAAAAGGGGCTCTGAAATGTCAGGTGTGTTTCAGCTAATGTTCCCTGTCCCTGCTTGCACTTCCCCATTTGAATGTCAGTCATGCACATGTACATTTTAAATGGCCAAAGATCAAGGTAATTCAAACCGGCAAAAGATTTAAATCCTTTTCCATTTCGATCCCTTTTGATGTTCTCATCCAATTGCCCAACCCTACATGGAATTCTACACAGAATAAAGAGGCAAGATGACTGTGTGAATGTGTAAATTCTCCTCTATATTCCCTGCTTCTCTCACCCTCTGTGCGTGCTTCTCCCTGCGTCACCTCGCCCCCCCCCCCCCCTCTCTGTGTGAGCCAGGAAGCTAAGAGTATCACTCCAGAGGGGAACCACAACAGTGCGGTAAATCCCACCCAGAGTGTGCGGCCTCCGTTCACGGCTCAGTGCTGTGCTGTGTGTAGCGCTTCACACTAGAGTGACCAGGAGTGGGCATCTAATCCACTGACCCCCCCCTCCTCCCCCTCCCCCTCCCTTCACCGGACCCCGGGGCCAATCAACAGCTCTTTGTTCGCTGTCACTTAACCAATGACTTCTCAGGGGGAAGAGAGAAAAGGCCGCATGGGGTGTTAGTGAGGTGCGACGGGCAGGTGTCACTGCCTCTGAAAAGGAGAGGTGGATGGAGGGAATGGAGGATAGAGGGAATGGAGGATAGAGGAAGTGAGGGAGAGAGGGGAGGGAGTGGGAGAGAGAGAGTGAATCCATCACCAAGAGGTAGAACAAACCGGTCCCTTCCCCTTTCTCTTTCCCTCGTCTGTTTCCCGTCCGCATTCCTGTTCCACTCCCCACATGGATGCAAGAGGCTGCTGTTGTGTTTTTATTTGCCGGCCAGTGGAGCTGCTCTGGCTGTCACAGGTCACTGTGGCTGGATGTGTGTGAGGAATGCCTGAGCGTGGCTCTACATGTCCACCGAGCAACACTTGCTTCTGTTGCTGCTCACTTACTCTGGGCGAAAGCCTTTTGTCGCTGTTGTTTTCCATACTTATTAAAGCTGCTCTACAAAGCTTTGGAAAGAAGAGAAGAAGAGCTTTAAGACAGATTTTCCTCTTTCGTCTTAGAACCTTTGATTTTATTTATTATTAGAGCAAGATAATAACTTTGATGACATTTAAGAGGTTCAAACTGTTCTTTTGTCTCCTTATGGCTCACTCTGTTTCTCAGTTGCATAAAAATCAGAAAACTCTAATTTTATTCCAAAATGAAATATTCACCATTTGAAACTTAATGTCACCTGTTCTCGATTTTGTTATGCTGTGGAACTCATTATGGATTATTATGGAAGTTATTAGCTACCGTAACACCTTAAATTGTTACATATATAGTTACAGAACATTTAGAGCAATTTTGGAATTAAACCTTGCTCTCTTGGTTTTTCTTTTTATTACTCATAACCTTTTGTGCCCTCTCTCTCCCTCTCTCTCTGTCTCTTTCTCTCTCTCCCCATCTCCAGACGAGTACAAGAGTAAGGTGGCGTGTGAGGAGGAGAGGATGAAGCTGAGCTGTAAACGGGGCATGCAGATCGCCGTCTACTCCGCCATGTTTGGCCGGACTCAGCAGGGGACGCTGGAGTGTCCCCCGCACCACAGGAGGGCTCCGTCAGTAGGTGAGACGCCTCCTCTTTCTCCCAGCGGGTAGCGGGATAGCCGAGCGGGTGAAAAGACCCAGGTTCCCCTTGAGCAAGACACTGTATCCCTATCAGTTCCCGGTGTGCTGTTCTGTAGCCGACCCTGACCTCTGACCTCTGACCTCCCTGTGGAGCAAGTGGAGAGAATTTCCTTATGGAATTAAGAGTGTTTGACATTATTATTATCATTATGGTTCCCCTCACGTCAGGGGAGGATTGAGATTTCTCACATGAAGACACAAAGTGGGAATGCGAATTAGCTCTGCATAGGTTCGCATGAAATTATAATGAGTCTCCTTGTCCTGCCTTCAGGTTGCTGCGGGGCTTTGATTTGTTCTTCTGCCTGAGTCGTTTGTCAGAGCAAAACATACCAATCATCATTATGCATGCAAGCAGATGGTAGGAATATAGAAAGTTTCATTGATGAGCTTACATGTCAGGACTCGAGCGCCTCTGCACCACAAACAGAGCCGCAAACGCTCCCGAGGCTCGTAATTCCCGTTGAATTCTTCTGTTCTCTTTGACTGAGGTAATCTCGCCCGGAGATGCCGGTGTGGGGTCTATTTTACAGTTTCCTCCACAGCTTCCTCGCCTCAGAGCCTCTAGAGGAACACTAGCCTGCCACGCCCATCCTTTAGTTGTAGAGCAGGAATAGGTCGGGGCAATCTGCTAATGATGTCTGCTATTCAAACCTGTTTACACCGATCCACTGAGGCTACTCATTACCAATTTGGCCACTAGAAAAAGACTCATTTGCGGTTGTTTAGGACGTTCTGAAAGGAGATATAAAACCACATACACGCTCAAGCACACACACACACACGCACACACACACACACACACACATACGCACATTGCCAGGGGAATAGGGGTGGAATGTAGATCAGATGTCTCTGTCATCCAAAGCACAGAGTTTGGCTCGTAGCAAAGGGACAGTGTTGAGTTCCCTCTCGGTGTGTGTGTGTGATTGTGTGTGTGTGCATGCGTGAGTGCGTGAGACATCCAGATGTACTCTTACCCTTGTTTAGGGGAATGTTAATGACTCCACGCTTGGATCCGTGACAAGTATTAGTATAACCATAGCTACTGTGGCGGCCTCGGCCTCTTTGCTGGGCAGTCCATTCATTCATTTTTGCTTCAGTCTATGGTGCCTTTGTATTGTTAATGTATAGAGGGAAATGGACACTGAGGTTTGCTCTTCTTGTAAATAAGTAGCCCAAGCAGGTGTAAGTTAACTGGTGTGTGTGTGTGTGTGTGTGTGTGCGTGCGCGTGTGCGTGTGTGCCAGAAACAGCTTGTGCAAAGCAGCAAAGGGAAGGCGAAATGCCATTCGTCATGATTCACAATTCAAACAATGCATCAAGGACATGCCCCGAAGTGTGTGTGTATATGTGTGTGTGTGTATGTGTGTGTGTGTATGTGCGAATGTGTGTGTGTTAGCTTCTTTATTGTGTGACAGAGGTGTCAGGACGGGGTCGAGAGGCTGCAGCAGGTGTCAGTCACCGCGTAATCAGAGACAGATATAAAGAATGGCTTTGTGTGTGTGTGTGTGTGTGTGTGTGTTATTGTACTCTATGTGAGCAGTGAGGGAGCGGGCTTTGAAGCGACCTCAGCCAGCGTCGCCCCTCCGCATGCATGTGGACCAGGAATGTGCGACAGGTAGGTGCAGCGGGTGAGACCAGAACGGCCCGGCGTATCTGGTTTCAGACTCGGGATTAAATACAGTAGCTGAATTCTCTCTCCATTGACGGAAAATGGACTCTACTGTTACAGCTATACAAAGGCCAGATTAGAGCAGGGGAGAAGTCGCATTTACTGTCAAAATCACATGTTATCCATGCATGCATTCACATCAACGGTGCACTCCGAGGCACGCAAACACCTTGCTGTTCCTGCTCACCCATTATGTGCGTTTCTCTCGCTCACACACTCACAGGTACACACACACACACACCACCCACAGGTACACACACCTCCCCAGGCTGCTCCAGACGGTGTCTAGCGGTGCCCTCGCTGGGTTTTCCCTGTCAGCCGAGCCTTTGATGTGGCTCCCATGTCACCGAGAGCAGGAAGCGAGGGTGTCTTGAGTGACAGCTCAGATGAACACTGTTAATTATCTTTAAACGCCCCCCCCACCCCCCACCCCCACCCCACCCCCTCTTTCTGCCTTCCCGTCCGAGGCGGTGTGCATGTGTGTGTGTGGAAGTAATCGTGGGCTTTGTTTTAGACCTGTTTGTTTTCGGTGTCTTGTTTAATGAGTGTTTGAATGCGGCAAGCAGGTAGGTTAAAGTAATCTCCCAGGCCGCACAGACCTGGCAACCGCACCGCTACCCGAGGTGCGAGCTCAGCACCTGAGCTCACACAGCGGCCCGCACCTGCCCAGGTGAGGGAGAGAGAGATTACAGCGTACAGCAGCGGGGATTTGCTCGTACACTCGTTTTTTTGATCTTCCCTACAAAGAGTCACCTTACATGTTCTGTTTCCCCTCCGTCCAGAGAGCAGGGTGGGAATTTAACACCAGCCACCTGCCAAATAGTGGTAGGTTGTTCTATGTGGCTGGTAAGAATGTTTGCTTTGTCAGGTTTGCCGTCTTCTGGAAGTTCTTTTCTATTCTAAAAATCATATGGAGCTTGCTGTGGACAACAAAGCTAGATTCCTGGCTGATGTCTATGCTGTCCTATTGTTGTCGGCTGATACCAGCGGCCGCGGAGAAGTATAACAGACAGACGCGGGTGCACACACAGGCATGTGCGCGCACAAGCAGGACATCTTTGATCTCCCCGGTTCCTTGGCAGTGGGGCGGGGAGGGAGCGGTGGAGTCGGACAGGTCTTGGCGGCGACGGAGGATCCTCAAAGCGAGGGGCCAAGTTCAGCCCTCCTCTCTCATCTGCCCCATTACCATCACACACACCTCTTGACATCTAAATAGCCCTCCACGCTTGGCATGCGGGTCTCAGACTCTTTTTTTTCTATGAATGCTACTGCGCTTTCACTTTGGAGTATGAGCCTCAGACAAGGCCAAAACAAGATGCTTCAGACTCTGAGCACAGGCTGGTGGATCTCTCTGAAGATCGCAGTAGCTTCGGTTATTCCAACGCCGCTCGGTCATTTGCAGAATGCGCTGTGAAGCACAGCTGCAGTTCAAATTTAACACTTGACTTTTGGAAGCCTGTTCCAGTTGTTGAAAAAAGCTGCTTCGCTGTAACTCTATCTGAATGTCTCACTGACTTTGAAGCGTGCGGAGTAGATAACTAGCTGGATGCTATCGCTGTTGTTTTGAACAAACATTTGGACATTCTAAGATAAAATCCCCGACATTTGTGTTCTGGCTGCCAAGAGCTTCTCCCTGGATGTTTTCCATGAAACAGATTCATGCAGCGTTAAGGGCAAATGGGTCAACACTTATTGGATAGCAAGGAATAACCTGATATCAACTTACACGCACAGCTGAAGAGAACTATTTGCATGTTTGCACATGTACATGCATGTGTGCACGTGTGTGCATGCGTACAGACACGTGCAGAGTGTGTGTATGGGAGTGTGTGTGTGTGTGTGTGCTGTTAGACAGTCAGAGGTTGCAGGCCTATCCAAAAGGCTAAATATAAAAAACTAGATGGCACTGAGTAGAGCGCATACCTCCACCAATGCCATGCAATTGTCAATATATGACAGTTCCACATGTCGGATTTTCATAATCCAACACATCTGACAATAATTTCTTCCATGCCCCATTACTAAGTTGTTTCACATAAAGAGATGCACACATTTTCATGAACTGAAAATGGGGCGAAAGGTAAAAATCTGTTCTCTGTAGTAAAGCTTAGCCCAGCTGTGTGGCACAGATGATGCTTTGTATTCTTAAATGTCCTTAAACCACATTGAATCTCTGTCATATTTGAAGCCTGTGTGTTAAAATGTAATTCAGTTAAAGTGAATGAAGCATTTAAAATATGCGTGTGTCCTCGGCTCGTATCAAATTCGCCGACAGCATCTACAGGCAGCGCTTCGTGGCATGCGTACGTCCTTTCACCATATCACAGCAGCTGAAAGTATGTCAGGTTTCTATTATACAAACACTTCTGATCCCATAACAATGACTTAAGCCTCCCTATCAAATGATACGCATCGCAGATGAGTCAGAGCAGAAGAGGAGAGGAGCACTTTTGACAAGGTTGTCCGCCCATTGTCTTGGGAATTCCAGGAAAGGTGTGTGTGTGTGTGTGTGTGTGTGTGTGTGTGTGTGTGCGTGTGTGCGTGGGAGGATTCCCTGGAGGATTGTTTGGAAAGGTTGCTGCTATAATTTTCTGGGAAAGGTGTGTGTGTCTGTGTGTGTGCGTGTGTGTGTGTGTGTGTTTGTGTGTGTGTGCTTGTGTTGGCCAAAGACAATAGTACTGTTCTATAAAACTGACATCAGTTTGGTCCACCCACGGAAACACACGCACACACACTCACACGTACACACACACGCTCTCTCACACACATACACACACACACACACACACACACACACACACACACACACACACAGCTTTGAGCCAAAGATGGTGCAAAGGTGTTCCTTTTTCCACCACATATTGCACTCACTCTTTTTCCAGTGTTAATGTGAAGACTCTGTAACAAGTGACACTACATGGCAGCAATCAGAATCACTCAACACACAGTAACTATGGTGATGATAGCATTGTTACATTATTGAATTAATAATAAAATAATGGCATGAATTTGTGGAAGTTGGAAACTTCTAAGCAAACAGAAAGTTAGATTTACTAAGGATGTGACAAAAGAGCTGAGTCACATAGAGGTACTGCTGGTACAGGGCAGTATATCAACACAAACTCCACATGCATGCAGGTAAAAACACACACACACACACACACACATAGCCTAGAACTGCCATATTCTCTTCAGTGGGTCAGTGGCCTAAGGCCTTAGTGGAAGCCATGGGTCCTCAGCTAAGGGTCATTTTAAGGAAAGTTCATGTCCATAGAGCATCCATAGAGTTCACTCTTTACTTTTGCTCCTCTGCATCTGACCTCAATCCATTTTTCCCACTGTGATCAGTCATCAGTGAGAAAGAGTGTGTGTGTGTGTGTGTGTGTGTTTGTGTGTGTCCAGGAAACTCCTCCCTTTTCCTCAATCGCTGCTTCTCTTCACTATGGACCTTCTCTTTGCACCATAGGCCTGCTCTTGTTGGGTGTGGGTAGGATGGAGGGTGGGTGTAGAGGCTTAGAGGGGGTTGAGGGTAAAGGTTAGAGGTAACAGGGGTTATTCATGCTTATTTCCCTCCGTGTGTGTGTGTGTGTGTGTTTGTGTGTGTATGTGAGTGTGTGAGAGAGGACTGTTCCATGCCTGTCTGTCTGTGTTAAGGCCACTAATGAGAGCCAGAGGAGGTCAGACCCTGAGGAATGCTCTTTTAAACTGCACAGAAACGCTGGGTGTGTGTGTATGTGTGTGTATGCTCGAGTGTGTGCACACACATATGCATGGACGTCTCTGTAAGTCTCTATCTGTCGCCCAGCCTCCACCCCACCCCACCCCGGCCCCACCTTCCCTGCGTGGGCCCCCTGCTCAGCTAATCACCCAGACAGGGAATCAAAGCTTGGGCTAATGGGGGCCTGTCTGTCAGTGGGCCGCCTTGTCAGGGGGGAAGGTTTTCAGCGTGGCACACGGGCTCAGACAAGCCCTCTGGGAAGGAACAAGAGAGAGGGAGAGCAAATTAAAGCACATCGGACAGACCGGGGGGGCATTACGCTGCAGGATCTGCACATAGACACACACACATACAGATGCACATAAACTGGTATGGAAAGGCATTTCTGCCAGAAGTAGTTGAAACAGGAAATGATGAAAATAGATGAAATATTGATAATTTATATGAAATTAGGATAGATGAATTTGAGAAATTTGTGAAACTTCAATTATGGGATGTATTTTGTCATGAAATGTTGCTTTTTTATTGCTAATTTCACAATAGGACTTTTTCTTTATGGTAATAATATGACTTTTTAATCAATATATTTACTTTGTGATGAAAATAGCTTTCCATCCACAAGCAGATACAATTGACCAGACTTAATTAAACAGCCAGATGGCTCATTCTCATTATATTGATATCAACCACATACTTTCAAAGGAAATGATTACACTTGTTTATTGCACACCCATTTAAAACAGTATAAAATACTCTAAACACTCTTCTATAGTGTTTGTTAAAAATGATACAGGCATGTTTACATTTCTCTGCTGTATTAAAGAAGAAGAGGGAGAAGTTTTAGGAGAGGTGTACCAAAATAATGGCTGTTTGTTCTCTATTAGACAAGCGCTCTGGCACATAAAAGTTTTTTAAGTGCCAGTTTATCACCCTGGGAGTTTGGCTGTCCCAAAAGGCATTGTAGCTCTAACAATATCTTGATATCTTGATGAAGTTGTGAATCTTCATGATCAGCCGCTATCAGGGAGCCCACACCTGTTCGACGCGTCCTGGTCTTACTTTGCCTGACAGCGTGGAGAGCAGTCTGTGTTTTAGGGGGACAGTGGGAACCGTCTAACCTTTTAGGTGTCTGACTTGCTATCCGGTTACACTCGGCCGGTTCCCACAGGCCTCCACCTCGCTACATCCTGGTTGGGAATTCCAGTATGTCGGCTCCAGCTGGGAGCGCTGGGTAACGTCCGGCTGCTCCTCCGGACCGCGTCCAAACGGATAGACACTGATTCAGGTCCACATTCTGTAGGAGTGTGCTGCTGTGTATCGACCCCACTGTGCTGACCTAAGCCTTACACCCAGATTTGATTACTAACATAAGGCATTAGCATTGATTAAAGTGTGACTTTCACTTGATTGTGTCCGTCTGTAATCCAGTAAGGCTGGTTAGCGGTCATTCAAAGAATTCCCAATGTTGACACTGTGCACGACCGCTACATTGCCCTCTTTCACTTCCTGACTGGGACGTTTGCCCTTTGACCCCCGCCGTAATTCGTCGCAGCCCGTTGACGTGTGAGCCGAGCTTTCACTGGCCTCTTCTCTCTCTCTCTCTCTCTCTCTCTCTCTTTCTGATCTCTCTCTGGGGCCCACCGGGGCAGAGAGCGAGAGAGCCCAGTGTCCGTTTTCAAAGGCTCCTCTCCTTGTGTTGTTTTTTGGGGGTCAGATGGACCGTGGGGGCCCATGTGGAACCCAGGCCCATCCGCATTCCCATAAGGCTCAGCGGGGGCTCCTTCCTACACCGGGACAGCCAGCTAGATGCAGTTAATGCTCAAGGATCGAATCTGTGAACTTTTGAAAGTTGAAAATAGTCATAATGTTGACATAAGATTTTGCGCCCAAAATCATTGAGACAAATAATCGTAAATTGTGATCACAGTTTCCAGCTAAATAACTGTGATTATTATTTTTGCCATAATCATGCAGCCCCACATACCTCTGCTTTTCTGACTGGCCATTTTGCTTAGTTACAGCAACATACCATCAACACCAAAATGTACAATTTATCATCTGAATATCAGTATATATGTCAGTGACGCAGTGCCTGTCTGTCCTGCCTGTTGCTCTCTTTAAAATGCCATTTGTTAAAGCACGGGCAACTAAAACTGCCTTAAGCAGCTCTTAAAAGTCCATTGCAAAGTGTGCGGGCACAGCGGGTCAGCACATCATCTTCTGTAGTCATTATAAATCTGAGAGAGGGAGGAAGACGGAGAGGGGAAAAAGGAAAGAGAAGAGCCTCATCTGTCCATCCACGCTCCCCAGAGGATGAGAGCATGGAGGAGAGGGTCTGGACATGCTGACGGGTGCTTAGTGATGATGTATGAGAGCCCCATCCATCACTCTGTCTGCTGTCCACACACACACACACACACATTGGATCAGGTATCCCTTAGACAATGTGAGGCCCCAATAAGGTTTCCATGTGGGACCGCTGTGGACAGGGGCTCCACCGAGGGAGCTGAGAACGCCTTTTGTGGGAAGGAGTGTGTGTGAGATGTCCCTTCGCTCTCTTCAGAAAGTGTGTGTGTGTCTTTGTATGTGTGTGTGTGTGTGTGTGTGTGTGTGTGTGTGTGTGTGTCCCTCTCTGTTGTAGTTGACAGAGGCTCATGTAGCCTTTTGTATCTGAAGTGCTACTTGTCCGTCAAACACTCAGTAACAAGGTAGCAAGGGACTGATATATGAATGGATATCTTGAATAAGAAATTGCAATTTTGACATGTCATTTATTTGTGCTTATACACGCATTGTGATTGGACGAGAGATGTTCCATGAGAGCTTATATCCACAATATATGAACTTGTACCTTATAACTTGAGACAGTATTACTCCACTTTGTTGATAAATTAACTATGAATAGGGAGCTACGTTTTTTGCCAAAATAAAATGATCAAATAGCCAAAGCTTGTGTCTTTCTTTAATGTTTGATACTATTGTAAAAATGTTCTGAATGTTGTATAAAAGCCATAACAGACTTGAGTGTGTGCTATATTGCGGTTATTGGCACTGATACCCGCTCTTGTATGTTATTACTTACATATATAATCTATAAACATATCATTAAAGCAGGATGTGTAATTTTGCATCTGTCCCTTTTCACTGTCAAATATATATACAATCATTTTCCCCACCTCTTCCCTCTCTGTGTCTGTGTCAGACTGCCAGTCCGGTGTGGCTCTGCAGGTTCTGACAGCCCGCTGCCAGGGGAAGAAGAGCTGTGTGGTCCGAGCCTCCACCAAGGACTTCGGAGACCCCTGCTACTCCGGCACCAGGAAGTACCTCAGCGTCATCTACACCTGTGGTGAGTCCCAACACACTGAGCGACCCTGCTGAGGAGTTCATTATCTTGACACCAGGGGGCGATGCTCTCTCACTGATCAGCTTGACTGTGTGACTTGACTTGGCCGTGATGTTTTAGCTCTATGATTCAGAATTGGCTCTGAGATAAAAGATATAGAAAGATATGTTGTGAAGAGAAAGACTAGGCAGGATGAGGATGATGATGATGATGATGATGATGATGATGACGATGATGATGCCAGTTGGTAGACGGTTGTGCACATGTTTAGTATGTATGTTAGTGCCTTGCTCTACCTATTGAGCTATACAGGGAAATGTAGAGTTGAGTTGCTTAAAGGCCCAATCCCTAATTGCATTATGGCTTTGATTGATGGACTGAAGACATTTTTTTCACTTTGAAATTTAAGCATTTGATTGAGGGACAGTGTGTTCTTTGCAATGTTTGTAAATCAGAACCATTTTTAAGTCATGGTGATCTAAGAAAGTCCTAAAAGAAGCTAAACTTCTAAACTTTTTTTCCATGGGCAAAATGAAGTCAACAACACTGCATTGTACCTTGAAACAGCTCTGTCTCGACTTTATGTCTGGGCGGAAGAGGTAGAAAGATGGGCTTCCTTTTTATCTGTTCCCCACCCCTGGGCTAATCCTGACCTGTCAGGACTATAATTCATTAACCACACACTCACAGACAGACACACACACACACGTGCGCTATCCAGACGCCTCCAGCGCCAGGAATCGATCCATCAGCACCACGGCTCAGACCCACACAGTCACTGGCACAGACACACAGACCCAGACAAAGCCTGCCGCTGCACTTGGCATTTCAACGCAACTTTTGAGATCTGACGTTAAGTATTTTTATCAGATCGCATCGTTGTGCGTTCACACTTGTCCGTATTCCTCGAAATCTGTGTCTGCATTACTTTTTCTACTCTCCCTCTCCATCTCTTTGCACTGCTTATGTGCACATTGTGGCTCGGTTGCATCCAGACTATGTACAATTGTGATCGTAATGTGAGCCTGAACCAATATGAATGAGCAAAATCCGATTTTCATGCATCCAGACCTGGCATTGAAAGCGTCCCGGTGTGATCAGATGAAAAAGTCACATTGAAATCTAGTCTGACCATAGCCACACACGCACACACACACACACACACACACACACTATCAGCCACACTGAGTCCTTTGCTCTGTTTCCAAGTGAGATTGTGTGATTGTTCTCCAACAAGCCGTCCGTTCTCTATCTCAGTAACAACAGGCCAGCGCAGACAGAGGCTGTTCAGCTGTGTTTATGGAGTCGTTTGGCTTGAATCTCCGTCTGACCTCCCTTATCTGCCACTGATAACCAGAGCGTACTCTTTGGTGCTGTTTGGAGCAAGTGGGGTTGGTCAACGTGTGTGTGTGTGTGTGTTTGCGGAGGAAGGGGCGCGGTTTGCAGCGGAGAGAGGGGAAGGATGTGGGACGGTGTGACGTTCAGCAGAGGGAGAGAACGTGTTGTGATGTGTGTGTCGGAGGGGGCAGGAGATGGGTTTTTCGGGGGTTGCGGTGGGAGGTGAGAGGGCTGAACGTGAGTAAATCAGTCTAGCCGCTGCAGACATGAAGTCACTGGTTGCTCCAGGCTCCAGCAAAGTGGTAATTTTGGGGGATCCTCTTTCATTGGCGGTTCAGCGTGTGTGTGCTTGACCCCATTTGTGTCGGAGTATGGGGTGGAGGAGGTCGGTCTGCGCATGATTACTTGCATTTATGTGCTTATGTATGTGTTTGTATGTGCGTGTGTGTGGTGTGTTTTAAGTTTTGGTCCAAAATTAGATATAAACCATTTGAAAAAAGTGACATGTACCCTTATAAAATGATTGATAGCACACAATTTAAACAAATGATGGTACTATTTGAACGATAGTAGATAACATAAGTCTTTGGTTGAGCTTTTTTAATGAGAAAATTCAGTGATTTATTTATTTTTTTTTCTAAAATGGATATGTAGCATTTTGGAAAGTGTGTGTATGTGTACATGTGTGTGTCAGAGTTTCTCCTACCATTGCATAGGTAAGATGGATCACCCTGCTTTAGGAGAAACTCTCACACACACACTTACACACACACACACCAATACAAATTAAAGTGCTAACCCACCTAAAACCTCTGAATTTAATTTATATTGGTTTCAATGGAGAGTTTTAGTGTCCCATGGTGGTCTAAATGCTGTTTCCAATCTGAAAAGAATACAATTCTGGGGGAACCGCTGGAGTGTGTGTGCACATGTATGCATAATACGAGTTCTAGTTTAATGTACAGTAAGGACTCACTATCACACTCCAGCGCAGCCTCTGCTTCACTATGATTTATAAAGCCATCAACCCTCCGAGCGCCAGCCTCTTCCTCACACAGCCCCCAGGAGTGGCCTCGCTCCTGAGCAACAACACAGCAGCAAATGGCCTGGAACCTGCCATCAGTCTCCCGGCAGATCACACACACTCCGCACAGCCGTCGCTGTCAGGCTTCATTTACGTCCACTCCCGCAGGAGGAAATCCCTACGGTTTGTTTGTTTGCGAAAGAAACACTTTAAGAGTCCGATAGCAGACGGACCGCAGCGCTGAGTTTCAGACATCTGAGTATTTTAACAAGCTCACGTTCTGAAATACGTCTCCGGCTATGGGTTCTGTCTTGCAAATTATTTAGTGTCTAAACTTTGAAATATTTCCTCTCGGTGCGACTGCTGGAGATTGATGAACGAGCGTTGCCCGGGGCGCTTTCTTCAACAAGCGCAGTTCCAATATGGCCCCTTTGAAGTTTCCCTTGTAATGTTGTGTTCCTCACTTTGTCACGGGCTGACAGTCTTTGCCTTTTGAAGCTGTAGGATCCAAAAAATTCTGTGCCTTTGCAAAGCATGTCCATTCCGTACGCATCTTTGATCTGGAAATGAAAAAGTCTTGGCTGATGTTGCATGAGAAAGTATGCCTTTATATATTGCGAAATAGTAGTGTTACAGTGTGTTTTGTGGCTGTGTGTGTGTATACTAGTAGGACCAGACCTCACAGGCCTGTCCAGCAGCCCCACAACACCACTCTTCTTATCTGCCCACATCCTTCCTCTGTCTAGTGAGCAGAGAGATACAGCCTGAGGGCTTCCTGCTTCTGTGTGTGTGTGTGTGTGTGTGTGTCTCTACCACGAAGGACAGCTGTAACTTTAAACTAAATTTAACAAAATATGATTTATGTATGTCCATGCTTATCAAATCATGTCCAGAAGAATCTCCCTTTCTTTTTCTCTTCCTCCCTCCCTCCATCCCACACACAGGCCTTCCAACCCAGAGCGCAGTTCCTTTCCTCCCTCAGGGTATTAAAGCCTCTGACTTTTATCAAGATGAGGAGGCCTCTCTCTCTCTCCTAAACTTCCCTCCTAGACTTCCCCTCGGAGCGCTGGCTGTGGCGTAATGGATAGCCCTGAACGAGCCTCGCAGCTACAGAGAGTCTTTTGAACCGGGGCGGACTCTTAGGGGGGATGAAAGGTTAGGGGAAGCCTAATGAACAGGTCTAATTGCTGAGGAGGAAATGGATTAATTGCGGCACTTAGGCGGTTAATATGGGATCTGGAGTTGGGGGGTGAGGAGGGTTAAGGTGGAAGACTTCGTAACTCAGGCATTTCCAACATTGGGGTTGGGACCCCAATATGAAAAATTCCTAATGAAAGTAAAATTAAGTCTATTAATATCTGATTTCAAATATACAGCTACTGCTACTACTGTGCTTTTGGACTGCACACAGACGCCACTGTGAAAGCTATGCAGCCTTAAAGGAAAAATCCACCTTAAACACTTTTATTTTTTCTTATTCCCACAGATAACTGGCCAAATGTAGATGCTGTGACATTATATTGAGATACAGTATTTCCAGCATAGGCACAATGGAGTTTAATAGGAGAAACATTTTCTATCTAAAACATCAACAGTAAAAGTCAGGTATTGGTGTCAGTCTCTCAGAATCAAAAAGCAGTCTTCTTTGTAGATCCACTGTTTGGCACCGAAATCCATCGTAGAAGAGACCAATTTCTCCACTGACAGTACCCTCAATAGACCAGAATGCAATGCAACCACAAGACACTATCGTAGACACGTCCCAATGTTCACAAACTAGTTGGCTAGTTTGCTATATTTATATGCCCATATGTCCACTTTTGATTGAAACAAGCAAGTTCACGCACATTCTCTGGGGGTTGTCAAAATACATTCTGGGAAATGTAGGCAATCACTAAGTGAAGTATAAGTAGGCAGGTTGAGGGAAAATGGGTACACCAAAAAGTTAATTATACTTCATCACAAAATAACTCCTGGGATGCATTGAAACAAATCGATGGTATCTAAAGTAAAGTAAAAGTGTATGAGGGTGGATTTTTCCTTTATTGTCCATCTTATCCAAAACGAGTTCTGTTTTATAATTAAATTTCATTCATGATTTCTTGACCAAGTATTGCTTAATTTTTCCATTTCCCTTTTCTTTAGCAGATGGAATGTGGAGGTTGAGTATGATGGGGGACAGGAGCTGTTTTCATTCATTTTAGTTGGGGCTGTGGGGCTGACAGGGGTGGAGAAACTCGACTGAGCTGTTCTACTGGTGTTTATAATGGATTCTATCCGAGTAGTGTGAGTTTCTCACTGCCTACACATGGCTCGAGGGGGGGTTGATTGAGATGTAACAGGGGAAAAACAGGCGAAGATAAAGATGTCATTCAGAAGCTTGAGGGTTTGAATTGTCCCAACCCGGCTATACACACAAACACACCCCACACACACAGTTTCTTGAGATACACATGTGACCGCTGCAAGCTAGGCTCTTCTCCAACTCCCCCACACACATTCATGTCATCAGTCCAGCAGAGGAGACTGTGGGGGAGATGTTTATTTTGGCCCAGTTGTGTGTATGAGAGTGTGTAGCTGCAGTCCAGCCAGCCAGTAGCTGCCGCTGGGCCTCTTCATTCTGCCTATAGCTCATCCTATAGCTGGTGGGCTGAACCACACACACCCAGCAGCATATACACATATACATACAAGCACATAAACACATCTGCCTGTATCTTTCATCTGGCACACACACATATACAAACATGCATTCATGGGATGCAGTGTAATTTCTAACAATAATCAGCAACAGATGACAGTTAGTAGCTAACCACTGGTATCAGGTAGGTCCAGACTGCTTGGGAGTTTGAATCTTAATCTCTAACCTCACTAATAGTCTGTCTGGCCTCTGGTGTTTATTTGGACTGGGACAGATGGAAAATAAAGGAGACTAGCTGTAGCTTTGTAATACTAACAGTGTAAAAGGAGACAGGTAACATCACTAGTGAGTCAGCTGTGTCCTGCAAGTACCCAGATCCCAGATCCCAGATGGCACTTGTTTCTACTGTAGGGCATACCTGGTTGAATAGAAACAAAGAATTCTTTCAGTTTGCTTTAACCTGCGTGCATTGCCAGATGGGCGGGGCTTACCACATCAGGACAGTTCAGACAGCGCCAGGAAGGTTGTCAATCACAGGAAAATGTCCTAACTTGACCCTCACATGCTCTCGGGGGAATGTCTGAAGATGCTGGCTGTCTTTGTATCATCATACATGGCCGACCCCACCCGTCTGGCACTTGAGTAGACTAAAACAAACCAGCAAAAAGCATTTACAAACAGTATTTGACCCAAAGCTGATCCGCAGTGTGTTTTGAGTGTGGTCCTGGAGTGTTAGTGAGTGGAGCGGCAAGCGGAAAGGAATGAAGCGGCCCCTCTGAACGCTCCCCAGCCTCGCAACGCAAACCTGACTCTGCAGAAACCCTGGAATAACAGCCGCAACTGGCACTCTCAGGAACACTGCTGCGAGGAAACACACGTCACGTGACCTCAGCTGACCCACACACACACACACACACTTCGGCTGGAGTAATTTGCTTTGGACCAAATAGTCTCATCCAAGCTGTACTGACGCCCGGTACAGAAAAGCATCTGAGAGCTATTACTGTGTCCAATAGAAACTGGCTTGGAGTTAGCGAAGCCCTCTGGGTGTGGTCTCTCAATTTCACCCAAGCAGGCCCACCATCACGTCCCATCAGCCACTGGGATGCTGGGGAACGCGAAGGGAGGTTTTTGGCGCCAACAGAGTGTTGCCATGGTGATCTGCTGATGCCAGGGGTCGGGGGGGGGGGATTGTGCTTGGCCAGCATGTTTAGTCAGCTGATGTCTGCCCCGCACTATCTCTCATTGAGTCACATCATCTGGTATGTGCTGGCTCTTTAGTGTACATAAGCAACATGTACTGCCACACACACACACACACACACACACACACACAAGCTCACACAAACAGGTTAAATCACAACCTCTTTCGCTCTGTTCCCCCCTCTTTCACGTACACACAGAGCAAAAATCTCTCTTTGTCTGTCTCTCTCTCTCTCGCTCGTACACACACACACACACACACACACACACACACACTTGGCTGTATATAGCATGTTCATACATTACAAATCTAATTTAATACCCCGCCGATGTGATAGCTGGTCCTCTGGGAAATTCTGTAAGAACTTTAATCAGATTAAAATGATTCTCAAACAAAGAGGATTAGAAGAAGTGAAGTGTTTTATTCCCTTTTAAGTTCTTGCGGCCTCTCTTCTCTTTTCTTTTCCTCCCTCTCTTTCCCTCCCTCTGCACACCACTTTCTCTCTCTCTCTCTCTGTCTGTCTGATCTGATCTGGCTCTTTCTCCGTGTGTGGTTGCTGCACTCACTCTCTCTCTCTCCCTTAATGTTCCCCTTTTCTTTCTCTTTGTCTCTCTCACAACCTGCTAGCCTCTCTGCCTTTCTTCTCATCTCTCTTCGTTGTTTTCTTTCTGTCTCCATTCTGTCCACCGTTTCCGACTGTGCAGACAGCGATTGCCCAGAGGTTGGAGAAGTGGGCTTGTGACTGGAAGTGCAGCGGTTCCTGTCCACGACCAGCTGAGGAAATAGGAATTTGCGGGGGAGTGAATGAGTAACGCTGTCAGTGACTACTGTCAGGGACTGCACTCCCATCTGCTCCTGTTCTTTAGCTGCTCAGGGGCTAAGTGGTTTTTGTAATTGGCATCTTCCTGGTATGAATGTGTGTAACACTTCCTCCACCTGCAACTAATCCTCCAGGCCGTAAATAAGAATGTGTTTGTAGGCAGGGATGGAAAGAAGTACTGAAGTTTTACTTAAGTAGAAGTAAAATTACAGGTGTAAAAATCTACTTAAATAAAAAGTTGCTCATTCAAAATGTACTTAGAGTGAAAGTTATTTTGATTTGTTAATATATGATCTTTCCCATGCAATGCAAAAGGGGCGAGAGGGCCAAGAATTTGAAGTAGATTTTACATACTGTTTAATTAATTAAAGAGCGCAGTTCCTTTCCTCCCCCTTTTAATTAATACAAAAAAAAAAAGAAGTGTAAAACAAAGCATGAATAAACAAATATTCATTAAATGATTCCGATTGGTCACTTTCTGATGTAATGGATGCAGTTAACAATGTATTGTAACAATGTTTTGTATGCAAAGTATAATACTTCAGTCAAAACATACTTTTAAGTAAAAATAAAATTACTGACTTCAAAAACTACGCAAAAAAAGCTACTCAGTTACAGTAATGAGAGTAATAGTACTTTGTTACTTAGAGCCTTGGCTCTTAGTCAGCCTGCCTGGGTGGATGAGTGTAAAAACCCACACTGAGACACAAAGCCTTGTCTCCTGCCACAATATCCATGACTAATGCAACTTAGGAGGATTCTCAGGACTCGGTAATTTTCCCGATCCCCTCAGCCAGCGGTGCAGTGTTAGCATCCAGCGCTAATCAAGCGCCTGGCGACAGAGGACTGACTTTGGCTTGTGCCAGGGTACCAGGCCTTTGAAAAGTCCCTTTAATGAAAATAGAGAGAAAAAGAGAGAGAGGATTTGGGAAACAACACTGAGTGCCAGCCAGATGCTTTGATTCCTCTATCTGCAGACTGCTTGGTAAACATGGTGGGGAGGCAACAACAGAGGGGTTGTACAAAAAGAGAGAGAGATAGAAAGAGAGAGATAACACAGGTGACTTGACTGTAGAGATATGTATGTATCTCACTACTTGCTGGATTCATTTAATTCACTTATTATGCTTCTAGTTTTTGAAACATTACACATTCATCAGTTCTTACCATTTTACAGTCTGCTGACAGCGGAGGTTGACAAATGTCAAAGCATTCATCATGACAGGCTGACAAGAACACAACATAGATGTGACTCACTGATGATGTGATCTTTGTGGGTGTTTTCAATGGGAATCTATGAGCAAGGCATGAGTGTGTACCATTTTTTTGGGCTTGTCAGAAGGGCAACAGCTACGTGCGCTGATGTGGCCAAGAGACGGTCGGATTTTCATTAGGTCCTTGTTGAACTGCACGTGTCTGAAATGCCTGTTGTAGTTCACTGCAGTTGCACTGGAAGATTGCTATTACCATTTCACATTTTTGTGCAACTGAAATCGCTTTTGGAAGTGTTTCACTAGCTAGTAGAAGATTCATTTCAAGTTCCTTTGTTGCCTAATAAGGTAAGTTGCGTCAATTTACAACATTAGATTGTTTGATTTAGGCTTTGCATATTGTTTCTTGGACTTCTTGCTCTTGTTTCTTAGTGTTTTTAAGTCATAGTAGTGAGCTACTATTGGTGATTTGACTGTATTTTTCTATTTTTCTATTGACTGTATTTTGCTATTTTTTTATTTTATTTTGTATTTTGTATTTTTCTATTTTCATTTGCTGACTTGCTCACTTTGCCCAGCCCTCTTATCTTGAGTTTGTGTACTAGACCAGACAGTAAACAACAGTCCGGTGACATCACAGATCATCAATGTCTACCTTGTGTGCTATCTGCCCCGCTGGCCCGCTACTGACCGCTCAGTCCTACCTGGCTGACGCAGTTTTATTAAGGTCACAGGTCACATCAACAGCGTTCTCTATGGGAAACAGAGAGAGAGAGAGGGCCTCTCTGATGACGTTTGGGGGTCTGTCGCTCTGCTGCCCCCAGTCAAAGCCTCCTGTGTCCCTGTCACCGCTTCAGCCCGCTCTCCTTGTCCCGCGTCCAACATGGGAAGGGCTCTCCAGAGCGGGGGAATGTTCTCCGTTTGGCTTCGGGCTGCAGGCTGTTTGTCCGCTTTAGAAATGTCGGACAATAGGAGCGTGCAGCCGAGTTAACGTTCATACGGACACGTGGATAGAGACATACAGACACATGTACAAACATACTGTACATATAGGCACAAACATACATATACACATGCACAAATATGCTGTTCATGCACGCCCACCCACACACACACAAACTATACGCACACACACTGTACACACATACACAACAAACACACAAACATTTCCCCCCCGGCCTGTGGTTTTTGCCTGGCTTGTTTTCCCACATGAGCAACTGCTTCTTTGTTGGTGTGGAAACTGCAAAATAAGCAAAGCTCTGGACGGGAGCACGCTGCCAACTTTGTCGGCTTCGCAGAGTCGTAAGCTGTGTACACTACTGTTCTCGTGTCACGCAGCGCTGGAGGCTCAAACGCCAGCCTCAGAACTTTTTGCGAACCGTCGTCCTTGTTTTCGTTTGTATGTCGGCTGTGCTGAGTCGAGGGGACTAATGCTTTCCAGTCTGTGGCTGGTTTCAGTTTTCCTCCTGCGGTGGACGAGGACAGAGAGAGAGAGGGGGGAAGAGAGAGAGAGAGAGAGAGAGAGAGAGGAGGGGGTGGCAGAGAGCGAGAGAGAGAGTCTGGGGGAGAAATTCCCAGGGCATCTTACACACCGCATTCCCAGATCCCCAATCTGAGCTGAATGAAATTCTCAGGTCATTTCCTGCCGCTGCACACTGACTTTTTTCATCTCTCTCTCTCTCTCTCTCTCTCTCTCTCTCTCTCTCTCTCTCTCTCACTCTCTCTCTTTCTCTCTCCCTCTCTCTCTCTAACTTGGACCCCCTTTCTCTCTCACTCTCTCTCACACATACAATCATAGCCCCCTCCCTCTCTCTCGCATGCTCCCTCCCTCCCTCCCTACCTCTCTTTGGCTGCTCACTCACACAGTAGTGAGCTGTGTAGGTGGACACTACATGCCCTGCCTCCCTCTCTCTCTCTCCCTCTCTCTCTCTCTCTCTCTCCCTCTCTCCCTCTCTCTCCTGCTGTCACATTCCAGTTGTCTGAAGCCCGGGGTTTAACTTTCTCTCTCCCTGAGTGCAGGAAGGAAGGGAAAACTAAAAAAGAAGAGGAGAGGAAGAAGCAAGAGAAAAGCCAGCCTGCATTGGTCTCTCACTCTCTCTCTCCCTCCGGATGAGAAGAAGAAAAGAAGAGGAAACTTTCTTCATACTCCATTTGGCTTAAAAGGGGGAGTCGCCGTAAAGGAGCATACCTTCTTAAAGGGGCTATCCTTTCTTTTTCTTTTTTTTTCTTCCTCCCACCGTCTTTCCTTTTTTGGGCCGCGCTCTCTCACTCCGGTCGGACCGGCGGTGGACTATTCACGTGAGCGCTTGTTTTCACGGCAAAGCGAGCCCCAGCTCTCCTGGTGGGACGGAGGAGGAGTGGGGGGAGTGTTTGACAGACACACACACACACACACATACACACACACTCGGGAGAGAAAGCTACTGCCTGGACCCCAGAGGATTTTCCATTCAGCAATGTGTGTGTAAGTGTCACCCTGTGTCCTCTCTCTCTGAACATGCTCTTGTGCCATTCTGCTGTAGTGCGGCCAGTTTTGCCACTCCGTTGTTTCGGTGCTCAAGTTGTGAGACTGCACTTTCTGGTTATTTAAGAAATGTGACTGTCCTCCCTGGCTTTCCCTCTCTTAAGCTTTGTGTTTTGGGTGTTATCCAAAGGTTTGAGGCTCTCTCATTTTTGTGAGTGTGTTGTTATGAGGCTGAGTTTTCATCTGTCCTTGCTTTTTGTTGGGTTTTAAATGCCTCACCTCTCATTGCCTTCTGAGATGTCAGAGCTGATCTTGCGTTATTGCTGTTTGAGCTCTTATTATTGAAGATGTGTAAAAGCAGGAGTGGACGCATGCGTGTATCTGAAGTCATTGGTGTAAATTGGTGTGTGTATGTGTGTGTGTGTGTTAGGATTCCTATGGAACATGAAGCAACAAGTGTTCAGGAGCTGAGAGGTGAGATTTGCCAGGCTGACTGACTGGATTAGACTCTGACAGGGAACTGCAGGTTTCACGTGTGGACAGATGAGGTAAACTTAGGAACAACTGTGTGAGATCACTTAGATACCTACACCGACACACACACACACACACACACACCCTCTAAAAACCGATACCAGACTACGCCCGGCTAGTGTTATTGGTGGTTCATTTTAGAACAGCGAAACTAATTTCATGTATTCCTGAGTGTGTGTGTCTGTGTGCGTGTTTCCATAGATGGTCAGTGTGTTTTTCCTAATGAGGTGTGGGTTGCACTGAGCAGAACAGGCTCTGCTGGCAGGAGTTAGACTGTAATCAACCACAAGGTACATGATACAGTAAATGTGGCATTGGCCAGCAAACCGTTCACTGACTCCAAATACTGGTGCTGACTCACAGTAGGCAGCTGGGCTGAGATCAGTTAATAGACGTCACTTAGCTCCATAATATGAGCTTTGAGAAATCTAAGTAAGTAAGTAAAATAAGGAAAAACTTAGTTGCAGCATTTCTTGTCCAAAAGCTCTGAGAATCCATGTTGGAAGAGACTGAAACAATGTTAAGCTGTCATTCTTTTTTCATTTTTATCAGATCATGTTAAATCCAAGTCAAGACATTTTACATTTTAGACATTTATCTGTCATCTTCTCCAGACTGAGTTAGAATGACAGCAACAGTAGAATAAGCTGAAATTCCTAGAATAAGCTGAAATTCCGAGATAATTACAAGCAAAAAGCAGAGAGGTAGAAGGGATTTTTTTTTTTAGAAAGCAAGTGAGTGAATAGAAGGGAAACATGAGAGAGGGTGATGTGAGGTGAAGATGACATTTCAGAAGATGGACTCTGAGTGACTCTGCTGTTCTGACTGGAGCGGCAGGAGAGACTTTGCCAAGAACGCAGCATCTTGACAAACATAAAGACTCACTGACAAACAGCATACAGCAGTGTGCTCAGGCAAAACTACACCCAATCACAGTTCATCTGGTGTCGTTTCAGTGGAAGGAATCCGAACGTTGAGCCGAGCCAAGCGAGTCAGAGTCAATTGAGTGTAGACAATAAAAGCAGACTGGCTCCTACGTCGGTTTGAGCGCCGGTGCCGAGCTCCAAACATGGTTCGTGTTTAGTGCGAGCTCTCCTGCAATTCGACGTGTTTATTTCTAGAGAAGCCTGCCTCGGGGCTCGGCCCGACCGCGAGCTTAACACCCGGCGGCCCGTACGCACGTCTCCTAAAGGCCCGTGCGCACGTCAGCCCTCGTAAACAGGAGCGAGATGCTTACACCAGACAATGGTGCAGTCAGATCATGGGCTGCGGAGTGACTAAACTGTTTAGATGGCTTCCAAATGGTGTGTGTGTGTGTCAGTGTGTGTTTGCCTGTCTATATATGTATGTGAATCTGTGTGTAGGTCTATGTGTGGCTGTCCTTTTTGCCTCTCTATTTATGAATGTGTGTGTTTTTTGTGTGTGTGTGTGTGTGTGTGTGTGTGTGCTTTTGCCTCTCTATTTATGAATGTGCGTCTGTTTTTGTGTATGTGTTTGTCTATGTAAATGCATGAGTGTTTTGTATTTGCCTCTGTATATATGTTTATGCTTTTGTGTGTGTCTCTGTGTGTTTTTGCCTGTCTGTGTATGTATGTGACTGTGTGTGTGTGTGTGTGTGTGTTTGCCTGTCTATATGTGAATGTGTGTTTCTGTGTGTATATACAGAAAAACATGCATATATAAATGCGTGCGCGTGTGCCTGTGTGTGCCCCTGCCTGTGAGTGTGTGTGTGTGTGCCTGCCCGTGTGTGTGCATAGTGTGTGTGTGTGTGTGTGTGTGCGCACCCACGCACACATACCTCTCCCCCGTCAGCCAGGTTTCCCTCTTAAGTGACGCGTAGCCGTTCCCCCCGTAGCGCCGGTTTGCAGCGCCGGGCCCGGTCCCTCCCAAACCACAAGGGACTCTTTGTTTGTAATTTATGAATTAGTGTGTGGTTTGGGTTACGAGAAGAGCGGGCAGGCCAGGGGCTGACGGCACAGGAACAGGAACAGGACCAGGACCAGGAGCGAGGAGCGAGGAGCGAGGAGCGAGGCCCCGGCCCCCGCTGCAGCGCTCACTTTGATTAGCTGGAGGTTGTAAACTCCGGCTGTTTTGTTTATTATTCCCCGATTAGCACTCTGGATGGAGGGACAGGCGGTAGAAATGATGAATAGGCGAGATGAATGGGCTTCCTCACTGCTGATTTACTTCCGTCTTGCTGTTTCTCTCTCTCTCTTGCTGTCTTCCTCTGCCTCTTTCCCTCTTTCTCTGTCTTCCCCCCCCCCACATGCACTCACACCCACACACAGATGCATAACCGAGGGTTTGACAGCGCGGCGATTATCTGTAAATCTGCGTCTGACCATCAGATAACAGTTGTAAATACTTTCTGTCAACACTCTGTCTTTGTCCAAGTGCAGGAAACGCAGCCATCTGCCTTCATCTCCGCAGCTCCCCCCCCCCCCCCCCCCCCCCCGCCTGGAAACGCTCTCTCTGTCGCTCGGCTCGCTTCCTTTCGCCCTTTTTCATCAAGTGGTTTTATTTACTTTGTCTAGTCTGAATGGAACCTGGCGCTGTTTTTCGGCTCTGGCCTCGTTCTCTCTCGCAGAATAGCGAAGCCCTCCTTCCTTTCTTTCCCCCCCCTCTCTACCCTCTCTCTCCCTCTCTCTCTCTCTATCCTTGATTTGATTTTTATCCTTTTCTTCTCCGTCCTCTGTTTTTGAAAGTCAGCATGCATTCCTCATGGCTTCGGCGCTCCTAGAGGGTTCTTTTCCCCCCTGTCTTTCTTTCTTTCTTTCTTTCTTTCTTGCTTTCCAAATGACTTCCTCGCTCTCAAAATGACTCTAAAAGAAGAGTCATTTTGGGGTGTGTGTGGAGGGGAGGGGGGGGGTCTCCTGATGGCCAAAGCAGATGTGGCCCCATTGGAACTTCCTGGCATTCTTCAGCCCCAACATGCAGCTGCTTGACATTGGGGGTGCAGGACTCCCCCCATTCTCCCTTCCCCCATATCCCACCCTGTATCCCCACCATCTCAGTCGTACCTATACAGCCTCATAACCTCATACCATTGCGTATAGCTTACCCCCCCTCTCCGATGTCTCCAGTGTCCCAATGACTCTGCCCCTACCTACATTGTTCCACCAACTCTACTCCCCTATCGTAGCGTCCCGGGACCCCCATTCTCAGTTTTACACGGTATCATTACACCTACAAACCCCCACCCACAGCTCAATTCTCTGCTCACAAGCTGACTTTACAGACCAATATTTGCATTTCGACAGTTCTGCTTCCAAAGGTTGAGCCTTCGCTTTATAGTTCATCTACAAGGACTTAGGCTTTTCCTTTCCTCTTGGGCCAGTTTTTCTTTTTCTTTTAATGGACCAGGTTTTAGCAGAGCTGTCCTATCCTAGAGGAGCTGTGTTTTCTCGCCCCTCTGATGTCTGTGTTATTGCACCGGGACCGGTCCTGGATGGGGATTTGAGGAGCCTCTATAGCTGTGGGGAGTCGTTTATCTCCCAGCGAGGTGGTGGGGGTAAGCCCCTCTGGATCCTGCTAGATTTAAAAGGTCAGCGAGGGTGTGTGTGTGTGTGTGTGTGTGTGTTTGTGTGGGGTGGAGGGGTACACACAGAGGAAGACACACAGAAATACACACCTGGGGACTTGAAAACACACACGTACATATTCGCATTTTTGTTAGTGTGTGTTAACTTTTCATACGTCAAACTGACTGTAAAATGGTAAGAATCAATAACTTTGTAATGGTAACAGGCATAAAGAGAGACTGGTAGCATCATGAGTGAGTTGGCTGTACCCTACATGTACCCAGATGGCCTGTGTGTGTCTATATGCCCAGGTCTGGAGATGTGGAGATGTGGACAGCATGCCAGAGTCACTTTTCAATGGCTTTATTCAGCAGGCTTGCTGCCTTTTTATTTGATCTTTCGAAAGCCTTGCTCACCCAGGAAAATTAATTTTCCCTCCAAGGCACCCTGGTCAGGGTGAAGCACACTGTACCTCAGTGTGTGTGTCTGTGTGTATGTGTGTGTGTGTGTGTGTGTGTGTGTGTGTGTGTGTGTGTGTATCAGTTGGCCTTAGACGTACCTTCACAGTAATGTTGAGTTAATTACAGCAGAACACTGCACCACGAGGAGAGCAGAAAACCACCAGTGTTGAATTGCATACTGCTGATGTGAGTTCTTGTCACTAAAGGTGTGTATGTTTGCTACTTGCCTGTCCGGTCAGGTTTGTGTGTGTGTGTGAATACCAGACCTGGGTCAAATGGTATCTGCAAATGATTGTCAGTGTTTTAACCAGCTTGGAGTTCCGGATGGGTGGGGTTCTGCCACACAGAACAATACAACTTATACTAGAAGTTTAGACTGTTTGAAAGTCAGTGTAGTATACTGTACTTTTCTGTGAACTTTTGAGGCGGCCAAATTGTCCTGGTGCAGTAACATGAGGTAATTTCACTTGGTTCCAGTTCATTTTGACTGATTTCAAGGAAAATTCTCAGAACAAGCGGATTTGCATTGTAAACCCAAGTGAAATTATCTCATATTTGTTCACTTGTTTTAAGAAAAATAAGATTTCAAGACTAAATTCTAGATTAAATGACTTAAGATGGCTATTTTTTGCCATTTAGTGATTGCCTTTGTGTGTGTTTGCATGCAGCAGTGCATGTCTGTTTGGGGGTAGGCAGCGATGGCAGAGCGTTACAGCCTTAGCGCTGCTGTTCCCCTGATGGGGACTGGCATGGAGGAGCATGTGGTGTATTTTTACAGCCTTCTCCTCGCCTCCCCCTCCTCGCCCTCGGCTCACCCCGCCTCACCCCCATTAAACTCAATTTGTTCTGAGGAGCGGGGAGCGCTGCGAGCCCAGAAACATGTGCTGCACGGGGAGAAGGAGGCAGAGGAAGATTTAGAGGAGGTTTAGTCGGAGAGTGGGAAAGAGAGGATTGTTGACTCGGGGAGGGATGAAGAGATAGGCAGAGAGAGAGAGAGAGAGAAAGAGAGATTTGTATAGTACATGTTTTCAAACCAAATAATCATCTCAAAATGGTTCGAATGTATGAACTGTTGTTGGTTTTGAAATTTTAAATTTAGTGTACTACAATAACATACTTGAATTGAATTAAATTAATAGAGAGAGAGAGACAGAGACAGGCAGATAGTAACAGACAGAGGAGAGACGCAGCCTCCTTTCAGATCAACAAGTTTTTATGCATTGGTTTGTTTGACTCCTTATTAGAAGTCTGGAGACCCGCAGAAGCCCAAACACTCCACAACAATCCACCGAGACTTTCAATAAAGGTTGAAATGTTAGGCGGCGGGATTACAGGGTGCGAATTTAATTAAGACTCAAAGTCTCAATCAAAGTCGGTGTGTTGCTGCGAAAGGAGGCTTCTGTCTAAACATATGTTTTACGTCGGGGCACTTTCAGTAGGTTTTCTACGTACAGTAAACATGTGTTTTGGGTTGCGTTGCCTTAGTAGTTTTATCGCTGCCATATTTCAGGTTTTTAGAAATTAGCAGACAGACGCGCTTAATGATGCCGACGTCGATTTTACAGCCCGGGGTTTTCGAATGAAGCATTAAATGGCAAGTTACAGATGTTAAGTTGGCTTCACAGGTCTGCATTAAGATGTCTGCTGGTTGAAGGAGGGACACCTGCTGTGCTGTAAATGTGAACAATCAATAAAAGGGTAAAATAATAAAATGGTCGGCTATGGACAACTCCAATCTTGCAGGGCTGAATTGTCTATATATTGGCTTGAAACTAGGCTGAAGTACTCATATTTGGTATTGGTGAGAGCCATAGTTAGCTAGAACTGAGTACTAGTACAATATTATTTGATGATGCTAAAATTATCTGTATCTATTCTGTATTCTGTTGACATTGTCAATGGAAAGATTGCATTTAGTATATAGTCTATAAAAAAAATGGCTAAAATGGTTAAAGTGAGCGATACTATGATACACATATTGCATCAACAAGCACTCCAGATTAAGCATTCCTATATTGACTTGGTCAGCAGACCTTGTGAAGAACCCATCCACCTGGAGATTAGTTGCATCATGTGTTCAAAGACCAACTTCCAAAGATGCAGCATCGACTAAAGTAATTGATTACTCCTGGAATGTTTTAGAGTCCCTCAGAGGAAAATTGCAAAGACTGCTGGGACATCAGCGCTCACATGGTCTTGGCATGACAGTTATAGCCGTGATAAGGATCTGAGTTCGGACACTCGGTGACACGGAGCCGATGTAAACATGTGATGGATCACTTCCACAAACAGCCCGGGTCAGTTAGGCTCTCTGCGGAGTGCGGTCTTACTCAAGACACTATTGACCTGTGATTGCTGTTTCCAGGGTCAAAGGTTATCTGCCATCAACAGCTGATGGGTCAGCCTTATTTTCCAGGGAAAAGGTCATAGGATGTATTGTGAAAGTGGGGTTTTTAGGTCATTTTCTGGCTGTGTCTGGTGGTATTCAGGCATCACTGTATTCTAATGAGCAACAATGTTCCATGCAACGTTTTCATCATCATAAGGAAAATTCAGGTCAAGCAGAAGAAGTGAGAGACTTCTCCATATCACTTCACTTTTCTACAAATCATTTTCTCCATCTGTTCTTTATTGAGCAGTATCTAATAAATAAAAGGAATTAAACATTGCATTATTGTGGAAATGTAACTTTAACTATGAATCTTCACACCTTAGCTGCCAATTTTCACACAAGTACCACCATCCTCTCTCATCCTGGTATTTAAAATAAACTACACATCATCCTCAGGAATGCACCATGGGACTGTACAGAGTGAGCTAGATCACCTATTTTCTCTCCCATACTGTGCTGTAAATGTATGGAGGTCATGTTAAACGCAGCACACGACAGCAATATCCTTTCCTGAATTGTATTCTTGCCCCCTTGGGATGCGTCCTACGTCTTAAATAGCGTCCCAGCCTGGCTCAGCACAGTCGAGCCTTGCTGGGCTGTTATTTGGAGATCTCGCAGAGAACGCCATCACTCTGATCTCCCGCCAGCACCCGCTGATCCAGCCTCCAAACACCGCCACGGCCTCCCTCTTCCTCTTGCCTCCAACCATGGATGAAGGGATGATGGAGGGAACGAGGGAGGGAGGGAGCGAGTGAGGGAGGCATTCTCTCTGGCCTTCTTTGGCATGCTTTTTTTTCTCCTTTCTCCCAGCAGGCCATCTGTTTCCTGTCTGCAACGAGACACCAGCGCCCGATTGGGTCCTGCTACTCTTGAAGGGTGCTTGTGTGTGTGTGTGTGTGTGTGTGTGTGTGTGTTGTGGCTGGGGGGTTGTGATTAGCTTCAATGCTAATACATGTAGTCATTTATGTTCATACGAGCTACCCCATGTGCTCTCATGTGACATAGTAGACCTGCTTCTCCCTGTGTGGGAACTGCTGACTTGCCTATTATAGATTCATAGATACTGGATATAAATTTCAGTGTGTGCTCAGCGGTTGATGTGATGTGGGAACGCATTATTATTTTCTGTCCCAGCTATCTTGAGTCTGTTTTTTATGGAGCGGTTTACTGCGCAGTGTTAAACGATGCTCTGCGTCTTTCAGAACCGACTGAACTGAACAAGTAAGCAATCCTGTGTGCTCAACTGCTCAGAAGGCAATAAATATCTTAAATCTTGTAATTGTTGATCAGGCGTAACGTGGTAATAGTGGCTGTTTTGTCAATCTGGACAATGTTAGGGCACGGCTGTTTAGACTTGGGGAGGGAGGGAGGGAGGGGGGGGGGGGCGATCTCTGAAGAGTCCTGGCTATTCTCCACTAATAACAGTAATAGAGCTGGCTGGATGAGCCTGGATAATCCCCTCTCTCTCTTCTTTCACTGTTTCTCTATCACAGACAAAGAGAGAGAGAAAGCAAAAGACTATTGAAGGTAGAAGGTAGAAAGTTGGCATCAGACAGCTCAGTTAATGCGGCATACAATACTAAACAGGTTCAACAAACATCAAAATGAAACCATCCTGTCCATCACCCAAAGGTAGCTACTGTACTCTCTCTGTCTCTTTCACTTTTTCTCCCTCTCTTCCCCTCTCTCTCTCTGTCTGATGGGGATTTTCCACCCCTAGGCCCACACTGAAAAGCTGGACGTCTCTCTCTCTCTCTCTCTCTCTCTCTCTCTCTCTCTCTCTCTCTCTCTCTCACTCTCTCTCTCTCTCTCGCCGTGTGTTTGTTTTTAATCGATGTGCATAATGACGTCCGTCAGCCAAAGCGAAGCCAGACCTCCACGTTGTGTTTGTTTAGCGATGCCACTGCGGATCCAGGCCTTCATAGCTCCGCTAGCCGTAGCCACAGACAGATTTTGGGATACTACTTTTAGAGGGGTCATGCAAGCCAAAATCTGGATATACATATACCCTGCTGTTAGCTGGCTGGTGCACGCCAACACTCATCAGGACTCTCCTGTTAGCGATGCCAGTTTGACTTAGAATAGATGGAAACGTGGAGTACCAACCCAGAAGCAAGGGGAAGCGAAGAGGTTCTCCCCATTGCCAGTAATGTTAAGAAGCCCACTTTCCATCATTTCTGACTCAGTCTTTCATCACTCATTTTGAGTTTCAGTGAAACGTATTACATAATAGAAGTACTGTCATTGACAATACAAACTCTTTATGTTTGCATTTTCAGACAGCTGCACAACCATGCATAACCCAAAAAGTGACTTATGTGGCATAGCTGAGATGTCCAAAAGACAAAACAATAGCTAGCAAGCCAGCATTACCACTTGGTAACAGGCTGTCAGTACACATTTGAAACTGCCAAGGAGTTGCCGTGCACTTTTCTGCACCACAAATACGCAAAACTCTCCAAAGTAGATAATACATATAAAGCTAATAGTTTAAAGCAAGCGTATTCTAATGGTCATGCAGCTGTTTCTCACAAATAACAACAGGATGAGACAAAAATGTTGAATAGCAAAAGAACAGCAAAAGTTAAGAAAGCTTCAGCAGAAAGAGAGACGGAAAACGTAATTTTAACATTAGTATCAATGGGGAGTCTCCTTATATGATGTCTGCCTTCCCCTTTTTTCATGTTGCGTTCTTCGCCTCTGTTTCTGTCTACAGAGTTAGCTTAGCCCTTCCAGTCAAAGCCAGAGAACACTGGTTATGTTAGCAGAGAAATGTTGCAGAAAAGTAAGTGTGCTGCTCTAAGTACGATACTCATAGATACAGGTGCATAGAGCAGGGTGTCTGCACATTTCATCAAATTAAATACTATTTAAGACATTTTTATAGCTGTTAAATACAATTTAACACCAATTTCACAACAGAAATAAGGCTGAAAAGTAAAAAAATATATAGGTTGGCATAAAAGGGTTGATTTCTCGCTTGAAAAAAATACACTGAGCAAAGACCTTTCCAACTGTAAGACTTGAAAGACTTGAAAGGCTGCAATTAACTGTATTTAAGATGTTTTAAAGCTTTGATTTTAGATTATATAATTTAAGACATTTTAAGGATCTGCAGATCTGTAGAAATATTACAGACAGCTAAATGTGTTGTCTTTAGTTTGAGGTTTCTGCTCTTTCATTTGCTCAGTAAAATGTCTGTATGTGAGGCTGGTGTTGATACGATAGTTGACCTATAAAGGCCACTGTTAATGAATTCATGGGTGGTCCTCTACCTCTTGAATCCCTTTAGTCTTCACTCCTCTTAGGCTCCCTACAACTCCACACTTGTCATTGGAATGTCCTTCACCCCTCGAGGCACCATACCACAGAGCAGTGCAGCATTAATAACTAGAAGACTCAGGGAATGCTGTATTGAAACTGGAAGCTGCCCACATAAACACACTGTAGCTTAATAAACCATTATTATTCATTATAATACTGAATTTCTCTCTGCATGCCTTCCCATCTTTCTCCATTTCAATTGATTTCTCATTAAATAGGTAGTTGTGCTATGTATGGACTAGCAACATCATAAATAAAGCATTTTTGGACATTACTGTATAACTGATTTGTCTTTCTCCTTCCTCTCCTTCTCTTTCCATCCCTCCCTCCCCTACTCCTTGGAGGCAAGGAGCAGGAGAATATATGTGTTCTGCATAATGTGTGTGAGTTCGGGTGTCAAGTGTTGGCCTGTGTGTGTCGGTGTGTGCTGGTGTGCGTCTGCCTTGCGTCAAAATCGGACCCCAAACCCCCCCCCCCCCCCCCAGCGGCAACGCAACATAAAAAAAAGATGGATGGCTGTTGTGCTCGTGCAGCCATTGCAAATAGATCAAATGGCGTTTCCAGCTCTATAAGCCAAAGTTGGCCCGCTACCGCCTCCGTCTGAAGTATCAGCGGGGCTCCGCGGCCGTTTGATAGAGGAAAGATTTACAGCACAGCTGGAATGAAAACACTGCGGGCTGGACCGGGGGATTGGGAAGACAGACATTCTCAGCTGTGGCGAGGGGTCGATTCCCATTGTATAGTCCGTGTGTGTATTGTATGTGTGTGTGTGTGTGTGGAGATACTGTGGCGGTAATTGAGACACGAGGACTCGGGGAACAGTTGTCTTTTGGTGATGCTGTAACTTTGCTCGCTCCGTTTCATTATCTAATCACAGCGGCGGTTACAGACTGCAGGACCTCTGCTGTCCCCCGGGCGCTTCAGCCACAGCAGCAGGTGTTTATTTTAAAGGGTCTTGTAAAAGTGTCTCTGGCACCCTCTGCCTCTATCACTCCTCTGTCTCTCTCTCTCTCTCTCTCTCTCCACTTTTAACCCTAAGGACATACTGTAGATCTGTGTGTTCTGTGGTTGGTGCTGTTTTAAGACCGCAGCTGAGCTGACGGGGACATGAAGACAAGACACAGATAGATCTCCACTGGAAATACACACAGCGAGCCAAACAGAGCTAACCAGCTGTACCCAGACATCCTCTTCAATGGGGGTGAAAATGCCAACGCTTCGGCACCCGCACATACAGTATATGCACACATGGAACGCTTAACTCTGCTATTGAGTGTCTAAAAGTAGAAATATGTCTTCAGCTAACATTAGAATGGACCCCAAGAGTCCAACGCTATTTATGTGGAGTTCGTGTGTATGTGCGCATGTGCAAGTGTGTTCGCTTGTGTGTGTGTGTGTGTGTAGGAACATGTCAGTATTTGTGTTCAGTGCTCCCGTCCCGTGCGCCAAGAAACCCAAGCCGTTTGGGGAGAAGGGAAAGGAAATGATGTTTATGTAGGTTCGCTCCAGCGCAGTCTTCCATGTCTTCTTCCCTCTTTTTCCTCTCTCATCTGGCCTCCCTTCCTCCTCTCTCCTGATCACAAACAGCTGCTCAGCGTAGCGCCGTGATAGCGCCCGCGTACCAAAGTCTATTTTCGGAGTTGCTTCTAATAATAGCCCGTAGTAGAGTATTGTCAGAAGTCCGCTCCGATAGGACAGAAGGTTGGGTCCAGTGTTGTAGTGGCAGGACTGCGTCTGTGTGTGTGTGTGTGTGTGTGTGTGTAGCGATAAGTTAGGACTGATGACAGACTCAGGCTGATGTGCAGGCCGACCCAGACCTCACCGTCATTATCTCTGGCTGGGCCCGACCACTAATATGGCCCAGCGGCTCTGTCAACACGTGGAGAAGAGAACATGCCTCCTCTCTCCTACACATGTGCACACACACTAACTCCCGCACATGCAACGCAATGTTTGAGCATGATGATATAGACGCTTCAGTAATCCTCTTTGTAGGTGAGGTATTACTGAGTGTGAATACCGCTGGTTGCCCTGTGATTGACTCTCAGTGAGATACAAGGCTTGTCTAATGGCCTCAGAATGACAGAGCAGGAAAGAGGAATGGAGCGTAAAGCCTAGCGTGTAATCACAGGGCGTATAATAAAATAAACACACTGTATACACACACACATACGCACTGACACATAACTGCGTCCTGTGTCATTTCGCTATTTGTATATCCTCCCTCATTTAGGACAATGGCATGTAGTCTAATCTAGTCATTTCTGCTGTTTGCTGAAAAGCCAATCTGTTATTGAGAGGGTCCGAAGCACCGCATGTGACTCTGAGGTCAGACTGTAGCAGCATCTTAACTAACCTTATGCTCTCTGGTCATACTGCCCATCTCGGCTCACAATAGTGCGTACTGTTCATTCGATATAGTTGGCTTTCCCTTCAAAACCTCAGCACTTTAAACCTATGTTAAACTCTGACCCTGACTTTTGACCTCCTTGTTTAGGGGAAAAAGAGCATTTCCTTACAAGGATTAATAAAATATCACATTATTGATATAAAGAACAATCAGGACCCTCGCATGGACAAAACAGAGAACTTCAGTGACATACGGAAACATAACAATCTATGCTATTACTATCCTTGCTCCCACCATTCTCGATCCTGGTTGTGTTAATACAGGTTTCATTTTCTCAGAACCCCATTCAGCAGCAGAGGAGCCGACCCCGGTGAACCTGTGATGATGCAGACGTGTTTATTCACGCGTGCTGCTATCTGCAGAGACAGTCTGCGGGAAACCTGTACGATCAAATCAGGGCTACGCTTCATTCCATAAATGGGAATGGACCTCGCTCTGTCTGAGTGTCACCGCGGGGCTTTGTCTGTCACTGCTGATTGGCACCGAAAGTTTCGAGATGAGGCGGTTGGTGTGTTCCTGACTCACCCATGCAAGAGATCAAGAAAGACAGAGAGAGAGAAAGAGAGAATGTGGACGGCCGACATTCATTACAACCTGTGTCATTGTGACATATTAAAAGATGACTGTTTATACGTTGCACAGAAAAGGTGAAGGGAATGTCGTAACGGGAGGAGAGAACAGTGAGCTACTGTTAGGGAGTTTGTCTTTCACCATTACTTAATACATACTTCAGGTCCCAGTAGATCTCAGTGTGTTGGCTAGTGTTGATTTTATTAACTGCCATGCATGAGCAGTTGTTGGCTTCTGCTAAAGATAGCCCCATTGTTTAGATCCTGCGTGACACATGTTGACACATGCCTGCTGAGCGCTGTCGTCTTTATTTCTGTCGCGACTGCGTCTAGACGAGTCCGTACTCTGTCTATTCTCTGTCAATGACAACAAATGACATTCTCTGTCTTTGACTGTTTTCACAAGATACCCTCCGTCTTTCCCGATCCGCGCTATTTGACGACCTCAGCAGCTCCGACCCGTCCCATTACCTCATGAGCCTGATACGAGGGAGTGTGCGTTCAGGCGGGCGGCGTGGTTTGATGACTCAGCGTTGGTCACATCCTTGTTGACCCAGTGGAACATCAGATAATGACGAGGCCGTGCTGACTTTAGACGCTGCGCCCGCCTCTCCCACGTCCAGCTAATAAAGACATGGAATTACAAACATAGAAAGCCTTCCAGGGCCGTGTTTGGTTAGGTTCCCTCCAACCTCTCGGGGTCAAAGGTCATGTGTAGCTGTGGATAGTCTTGTCCAGGCTTTGAAAAATGATACTCAGTTTTACTGGGGCTAGGACTGGGTAGTTGTGAGGTACATTTATCTGACTTGTGATACTACAAGTCCCATTTTTGCAAGTTAACATTATGGTATTAATTCTTACCTTAACAGAGTCTCTTCACAATGGAGACAGCCAAATATCTAAAAACTGACGTGACCGGTGACATGACAGGCCAGTAAAAACACCAGTAGATGTCGAGGTTTGATTAATTAATGGGTGTGTACCCCGCTATTTTTCCTGCTTAGTGCTGTCTCTTTGTGTGCATCTCTATACTATAGGCTTGTTCAGACTGGGAGTGAGGTTGTGATTGTTATCGCTGTTGAAGACATCAGGGGGATTCTAGCATGTGCGTCTGTGTGGGGTCTAAGGGGAGGGAGAGTCTACAGCTGAGCCATTTTCTCACCAATTATTATGACCCCACACTGTCAACAGAGCAGCTATTTCTGTGTCTGCATCTGTCTTCATGACACCAGCTGTGTGTGTGTGTGTGTGTGTGTGTGTGTGTGCTTGAGGAGTGTTCAAATGGCCAAAACAGCCGGGATTTTGGAGTGTGACTGATGGTTGTAGTGAGGTAAGAGTGACTCCGGTCAGAGCACCGTGCCGCGGTGTGTCTGCGCATGTTTGTGTGTGTGAGCGTGTCACACCAGGCTCCTAGAGGGATGTGTGTTATCCATTAAAGTAAATGGAAAAAATACGACGCTTTGCAATTGAATCTAGGGCAGGGGGCACAGTGAGACAGGATGGGGGGGTTGGGCTGTTCCACTCTCTCCATCCTGGAATGCTCCCCCAGCCTTCGCTACCCCGAGTTGGGATGCTTTCAGGCTGTGCTGCATCTTGGTTTGCATGGACATAATGTGTACCTGCGTATTAATCTTAATGTATGTTCTGTATGAGCGCATGCTTATTCATTTCTGTCCGGCACACACACACCATAGGATCACTCTAAGATCCTGCCAGTCAAGTGTTTCTCTATACAATCCACTCTGACTGGTTAAGTAGCTTCTGAGACCTCTGACTTGATTTAACCTCCCAGCATCAGAGCCAAAAGACAAAGCCAAAACTTTTCCAGCACCAAAAAAGGATGTGGAGGATTGGAGGCATCCTGGTGGCTCAGTTCACATAACTTTATTTTTTAACCTTTATTTGCCCAGGAAAGGTTTTCTGACCAATGCCTGCTTCAAACATTCACACCAGTTAAGTGTCTAAGTGTGTTAAGTACCACCAACCCAGTATATGTTGCAACTCTCTACCCACTCTGGACACACACACACACACACACACACACACACACACACACACACACACAACAGAATCTAATAAAATAGTTGAGTAGGTTGGATTTCCCACTCTCCTATAAAAATGGACCAGAACCAGGAAAAGCCCTCAGCTCAGACCGCCAGTCCCTCGGTAGAGCTCACATTACCAGACCTAAAACCTGGTCGACTTTGTATACACAAGACAAGAATGAGTGTGTTAATCATGCCCTCTGACACACATACTCTCAGTCATGCGAGCACGCGTGCATTTGGACGTGCACTCCCATACACACACACACACACTCTCGCATTCATTTTCGCAGCATGAGTTCTATGATAGGTGGGGGAGAGCGCTCGGCTGGGGGAAGATAAACATGACGCTAATGCCTCAGCTTGGCTAAGGTCAGGGAAGTTTGCATCCCCCCAAGCCTCACACACACACACACACACACAGACACACACACCCATAAATTCTCACACATCCTTATACTCTGCCACCTTCATCTAAACAATGTCTTGTCTATCTACCTATCTATCTGTCTAATACTAACACGCCATCCCCTGCCTATAAGGCCATCAAACGTGCACGTGCACACACACACACACACACACACACACACACACACACACGCAGGCCCAATCAAGTGCTGTCAGCTGGATACTGTTAGAGTGTGGCAGTGGGGGTTGGACAGAAAAGGAGAAGGGAGAGGAGGAATGCAATCTCAACACCTTCAGCTCCTGCCCTATTCACCTTGCCTATGTTGTGCTCCAGGAATGCCATTAGCTAAGTGAAAAATGGTTGTATGTGTGTGTGTGTGTGTGTGTGTGTGTGTGTGTGTGTGTGTGTGTGTGGGTGTGCATGGATGGGAGTGTGGGTGTGTGTGCATGCACATCTGCGTGGGAAGCGGAGGAAAGGCTGAAACAGCATTCAATACGTTTTGTGAGTCTAAGTGTGTTCATAAACATCAATAGTTTTGGAGGCTGTGTGTGTGTGTGTGTGTATCAAGTAAGCACTGGGCTTTAGACAGCACTTTAATGTTGTAGATTAAGTAGGCACTGGCTGCGGGCTGATTGAAACCAGACGCTGTTGCTCAGACTCCTTACACACACACACACACACACACACCAATGTGTTTCAATGCACTTACACCATATGAAAGGTTCTGTTCCAAAATGCTCTATATCCCTTTTGGAAAAAATCATTACCCAAAGTTCCGTAACTCTAAAATGAGGAGAGTCCTATCAAAGTGTTATGATTTTGTCAACCAAGGACTTAAGTTATATCTGCTACATAACTTTTAAAGTAAATATATTTTGTGCTGTTCATCATTTTGTGGCTGTGAGTTTTTTCAAGTGGTGAATATCTGATTTTGGATCCAAACTCTTCATATCTTGCTGCAGCTGCGACTTAATCCCATCTCTGTTTCTGCTCTCAAAACTGTCTGTTCTTCATTCTCTGTCTCACAGTTTCTCATACAGAGACGCGCTCTCCCTCTTCATCCTCAGTCTCATTTATATACAGCACATCTCATCCAGGCCTGGGTCAGTTGTCAAACACAGAAAAGAAGAGTAAATGGACTCTCAAGTACTTTCCTGTGCTTTCAGGCTCTTATTGTGTAGTCCTATGTGGTAAATATGTCCTATAATCTTATGTTAGGGACTGGAAATTCAAAAAGCTCAAAAGGTTAAAGCAGACCAGGCATTAAAGAGCGGTCTAAAACAATCCCCAAATTATTCCGTTCCCAACATCTTATACTTAAACAAACCATTAAAAGCATTTTCAAGTAATTACTGGCCCGGGTCTGATCTGGTCCATAATATAGAGGAGATTTAGCGCGGTTTAATATTTCATCATATCCCCCTCTGACTTACAGGGCTTTGTCCCAACTCTGTTCTGCGTTGGTCAGCACATGGCCCGCAAACACACAAACACACACACACACACACACACACACACACACACTGTCCTCCAGAGTCCAGTGAAAACAAAGCGGGGCTCTGCCAGTGTAAACACGCTCTATTGTTACGGGCACTCTGCTCTCTCTTTCCCGCCTGGTATCTGCACTCCCCGCGGCGGTCCGGGGCTCTCGCCGCTGAGCGAGAGGTACGGGGGGCTGGCACGCATCCCGCTCTGCCGAGTTATAATAAGAATTGAGAGGGACTCGCTTGCCCGGCGTTTACGCGACCGTGTCATTATAACGCTGGCTGCAGAGTGTGATTTATGCGCTCGGTTTCTCTCCCTCGCACTCCTCTTCCTCTCTCTCGCCGGTTGGGTTTTTACTACTTGGCTCCTTCGTTAAGTGTGGTTTGCGGGCGTCCGCTCCGAGAGGTTTTTAGCTTTTTGACAATTATTTTTAGACAAGCGACAGTCATTACTGTATACTGTACAGGCTCATGCTGGGCCCAACTATAGCAAGCTCAGGGGAAAAACATGGGAAAAGTTGAAATGGCTGTTTGGGTGGATGGATGCTCTGATGTTTAACAAAGTGTGTGGAGGAATGTGTGGAGCCTAATGACAACAAACATTCTCTGTCACGTTTGAAAGGGGTGCAAGTGTGTGTGTGTGTGTGTGTGTGCCTGTAGATCTATGCACATATGCGAGGGCATGCATCCATATGTGTCTGGTGCATGTGCATGCATCGGGTGTGTGTGTGCATGCGCCGCTGTACATATGGGTGTGTCTCAAGTATATGTGCAGTCCTACGCCTGCGTAAGAATGTGTGTGTGAGAGAGTGAGTGTGTGTGTGTCACATCGTGGCGTCTCCCAGCTGTGACCCTGGGCCACATGTGCAGCCAATTAGGGCCAATCAGAGGGCTGTAATCAGGGCGGGGCGTGGGGATGGTGGCAGCGCGGCGGCGGGGGGGGGGGGGTTATAAGACCCGTGATTAGTGTGTCAGGCTGATGAGGAGGGACAGGGGGAGCTGCCAGGCCCAATCACATTTCTCCATTTTCCCTCTCTCCTTCTTCCACCTCCACATATGGGTCGCTTTGTTTGTTTAGCGTGTGCCAACCAGACCCGGGTCAAATAGGCTTTCAAATGCTTTTTATGGTTTGCTTTAGCCTATTTAGTTGACAGATTGGTGCGGTTTGCCACGTAGGACGAGTCTAGCCAATTGCAGGAAGGTATTTAAAAGTCAAAGATATATAGTTTTCTGTGGCTGGCAGCTTCCATGACATCGTATGGATTCTTCTACTGCAGTAACCTCCCACACATCCAAGCAGACTGAAACAAAGACTAGAAATCATTCATAGCCTCTGTTTGGCCCGGGTCTGGCACCAGCCTTCTGCCCTTTTGCTCGTGGCAAGCAGAAAAGCAAAGGCTGGAACTTCAGATTCAGTGGAGATCAGCGGAGTTTCAGTAAACCAGCTTTGTTGTTTGGCGCTCAGCTTTTCCACGGTGTGAAGTTAGGATTGAAATTTGGCCTCTCACAGCTTCATTAGTCTGCACAGCTCTGTTCAGTCCACTGAAACATAAGATTCCGACCAATACAAGACAATATACTATGTGGTAGTAGTGCTTGTCTGCCATTGCAACGCTAGGTCTTCTAGATCTAGATCTTCAAATCTGTGCTAATGCTAAATTATGCTAAATGACTGCACAGCACTTGAAGAAAAAAATGTTTGTATAAAGTTCTATAGTCAGTATATAAGTAGTAGGGGGCTGTGTTATGGGGCTGTATACTTTGATTGGCTCTTGGAGAACTGCCGAAATACATCTCAGGAAACTTGGTCAGTGTGTTTATTCATCGAGGGGTTTAAACAAATGGCCCATTTTTATCCCAAATCACATTAGTACTGCTGATGTCAGCAAAACCAGGCAGCTGTTTTTTTTTTTTTTTTTGCTTTGTTTCGGTTTTTTTCGTTGCCTGTTGCTTTTGTCCAGAGCAATGGAAATGGAAGAAGGGTAAACAGACAGACAGACAGACAGACAGAGAGACAGATGGACAGAGAGACAGATGGAGAGACAGACAGACAGACAGATGGAGAGACAGACAGACAGACAGATGGATAGACAGCGGTCTGCTGAGCTGTAAATCATCACTGATCTGACATGGCAGACAAACACAGTGACCGGAGTGCGGCCCGGGCTTCCAAAACCACATGTGAGAGGGCAGGAATGTATAGCCCGATGCATTGTGGGTTTGTGTCTGGGGGGAAGAGTGCAGACTCCCTGACTCACAGGACACTGTGAGGTTGGGGGATGCGGCGGGGTGAGAGGAGAGCGGCATAACTTTCGGGAATCGCGGCGCAAGGTCTGGGGGAGTGTGTGTGAATCACGGCCGTGACACCGTGTCTGCAGCCGTCCCGTTCGCAGCTCTTCACTCTCCCTGATGCGTTTGAGTTAAAGCAGTTTCACTTTCCTACTAAAGCCCAAAGGAAACGCACAAGAGATTTACACATTTGACTCCGATTTGACTCAAAGCAACGTTTGGTTGCTTAAGAAGAGGAGCCAGCTTCCTCTCAACTGACTCAGTTGCTTTGACAAGTCAAAATTGAACCAGGGAGACACTCAGATGGACTTCATAATCTTAAAGGGAAAAAAAACAGTAGTCTGAAAAGCACTGCAGCGGTGTAGAACTTTGAACTGAATGTAAATTGGAGACTTTCAAGATAATACTGTGGAAAATGTCGGCTGTCTCTTCTATGTTTACATTCTGTCAGTGGAAGGGCAGCTGGGTATAGGGCAGTTCTTCTTCTACTTCTTAAAGTAGAAGAACTTAACTTTCACCTGCTGGATAACAAGCTCTCCTTCCCAGATTGCACCTCATCTAATCGTTCTCCATTTCTGTCTGTCTTCTCCTTGATTCCCTCTCTCCCTCCCCAACCTTCCCTCCTCTGCCATACATCTGTCCGTCTCTTTGAAGTTCCAAAGAAGCTGCTCCAGGAGCCAGGCCCCAGACCCCCGGTGTACCCCCCGCCGCCCAGCGCCCATGACCCCAACGTGGTGGGAGACAGCGCCCCCCCAGAGGGGACCTTAGTCAAAACCTCTGACACGGTTCCAGGTGAGCAAAACCACATACACACATTGCACGTAAGCTCGAGTTCATGCACACACACACACACACACAGCCTCCCATGGAGAGCAGTTAACGCTAAGCAGTCCCAAGGCCTCCCGGGCGTCAAGAGGAACGGTAATTCAGGTCTCAAGTCGGGGCACAAATATATATATATATACATTTGAAGTCAGCTGGGTTCAACTGTTTCCATGTGTATCCTCGCTGAGCCATTGGTTCGGACCATTTTTACGATCACTGGTCTTAAAAATATGCCGTTTTCCAAGAACCAATAATTGCATTTATATGCTCCCGAGGTCTAAATCAGTCTTTCATAATGTCAGGTTCCCAGAGGGAGAAAGAGGGAGAGAAGAGAGGGCAAGAACAATGGAATGAAAGAGTGTAAAAGAGGAGGATGCCAGCGAGGAAGGAAACCAAACAAAGCATTATTCATGAGGGACGATGGCCCGGGTCCAGCACGCTAATTACTCTGCTCAGCCACCGGCACTCCGCTGATTAGGAGGATAGACTGAATGAATGAGGGAAAAGGAGAGGGAGAGGAGGAGAGATGTGCGCCGCGGTGCTGACGGTCCCGAACGCATGAATGGCTTCACTTCCGTGCGCCAGCTTCAGACGCTCGTCTGGAAAAACCTGTTTCCATCTCAGATGCAGTGATAAGGGGGAACATGCTGTTATGACATTTACTGTAAATACGTCTGTCCTGATCCTTTTGTCCGATCCGACTCATTACCCTTTCTCTGTTTTCATCTGGACAAAGGGATGAGAGGAGAAAAATAATCGGATCTCTCACTGAGGATACAAAACATTAGGATCACCTTCCTTTTATTCACTTGTCAATCAAACAGTGTGTTCATATGAAAATGTCATGTATAATAACTTAAGTAGATGTAATGGCTGAAATCAATAAGAGATGATAGCTTTCACCTGGGTTTACCTTGTCAGATTATTCCATGGAAACAGCAGCTATTATTAATATTTTGTATACTCAGTATTTTCCACCCTCCTCAGCTCTTTCCATCGGTGATCCGTCTGTCTATCTTCGTACGTGCTAGCAAGAGGGATTGCGGCCTATTGGTTGAACCTGAACGCTGGCTGATGTGTGCGCCGCAGCAGCGGGTCCAGGTGGAAACACTTACCTCCTCAGTGAGCAGTTCCAGTCTAAACTGCATTTATCAGATAAAGAGAGTCTGACACACCTCCGAGCTTCTGCAATTAGAGGTCACCCGTGTGTGTGTGTGTGTGACAGATCACCAAAGCATGCTTACACACACTGACAAAGAAAATCAAACATGGAGATACGAACATGCGTGCACACACACACACACACACATACACACACACAAATCCACAAATCTCAGGTCGCTGAACTCTAAATTTAGGCTCAGGCTGAATGTTCCTGTTTATTTTGGCTGGCCGACTCAAGTGTTTTGTTTTCAGTGAAGCATCGCTCCTAAACAGAGCTAAAATTCCCAGGTCCGTCTCCCAGTTAAGAGTTGGATTACACCATGTACCCCACCTGAACTACTTCTTCAGGTTAACTAGAGAGCCTGGGTAACAAGCAGTCATTATGAACCCAAGGAATCCAATCACTCTCCTGCTCTCTCATCTCCAGTATACACACCACAAGCCAGCGTCCAAACACTGAGAGAAAGTTGAAAGTCACGCTGTGCTGAAACTCCAGAGGAAACGCTTGTTCCCATCTATAAATAGATCATTTGGGATATTTTTTTTTGGGGTGGGGGGGCTGCTGAAATGTTTCCAAAGTCAAAACTTTTTCCATGTGGTTCTGCTCCCTTAATGACCTGAGTCAGAATGAATTTGACAGAAGCGGATGTCATGTCATTTGTGTGTGTGTGTGTGTGTGTGTGATGCATCCTCTCACAGCAGCATATCTTTTTAGAATCAAAACCACTTGAGGGGTTGTGTGTGATTCAGCGCTGTAGTCACAATTCCCCAGAGACGATAAGCCCACTCGCTTTACTGTAAATGACCCAAACACTGCCGTCACAATCTGACTGGACACGTGATGAAGTGTTTGAGTCACTGCTTTGCGTGCATTTCGAGACATAAAAGTGGATGAAACGTCACACTGGCTATCTGTCATCGTGTCTGTGGTCACAGATGCTGACCTTTCAGTGTCTGTATGTTCTGTCTACAAGTGAAGCTTTGCAGGAATGCATGTGTCTAAATAAAGATGAAAGATACTGAGTGGGCTGGCCCAGAAATCTGGATTGTATCTTTAAATGTATCTTTCCTGTTGTGTCTTCTTTTGAAGAGAGGAAGCGGGTCAGGGAATCCGGCTCTTACTCCGAGGAGGAGAAGTCTTCAGAAGTAGGAGGAGGAAGAGGAGGAGGAGGAGGAGGAGGAGGAGGAGGAGGAGAAGAAGAAGGAGAAAGGCCTCTGCGACCGCCGGACATGAATCCCATCATCAACTCCACCTCCAGCTCCAACATGGCCCTCATTAGCAACGCGCTGGCAGCTTACACCTACATAGCAGGTAGGGGAAACGTTGAGAATATGTTGTGTCAACATCAGATTGGCAGGATAAAGACTTTTGACAGCAGGGTGACTTGTGGTTAGAGAGACAATCCTTCAACTGCAGGACTCAGGTCAAAGCCCCATGTCCAGAATTTCCCTCTGGGGATGATTAAAATATCACATTATCACACTAACCCTAACCCAAGGCAGGGAAAGTGAATGAGGATCACTCTCACCTCCCATAACAATAAATGTGACGGTGCCTTTGAGCAAGGCACTTAATCTCAATTGCACCAATGGAGCTGCTCAACATCCACTGAACCACCATCCACTGGGTTTTTTTATTTATAACTGCACACATAGTCAATTCTCAATCAGATACAGAGGTTCTTTACTCTGGAATTCCCACCTTCATATTCCCAAAACATCATCGCCCTTCATCTTAATTTCAAGAACAGATTGGGGGCCAGTCTGATGAATCAAGCCACCAAATAGCCTCACCCAATAACCCAAGTACCTCTCTGTGAGGTACTTTTATAAGCCCACTTGGGTTTCAAACCTCTCCGGTACATGCCCTTTGTTTTTTTCTTTGGTTTGTCTTTATTGTTCTTTTTTTATGGTGCGATTAAATACAACCTAAAACATAAAATGTGATGCAAAGTTTTGCCAAAAAAGAGCAAAAAGTAGTCCAAGTACCAAAAATATAAAAAGCAAGCTAGTGCTTGCTCAATAACTTTGAGTCTGAGTAAAGTACCACCACCAAATGGTTGGTGGATTAGTAGGTGTTGGATCTTAGTAGTATCAACACAATGTTGATTCTAGGCAAGTGATGTGAGTGACATTGGTATTTGAGCGTACGGTTTCATGTGTGGTGCATGTGGGTGGTACGCTGTACTGTTGTACTGTGGGTAAAATCCCCTGTTTCCCTTTTCCTGGGACTGAGAGGTGGGTAAATGTGGGCTAGAGGAATGTAGATGTTAAGCAGAGATACCTGACTACACACACTCACACACACTCACGCACACATACACACACACACTGTCAGTCACCTGCTCCAGCCAGCTGCTAAAACACACCAGGGGAAGTTGGGGTCTTTCCTGTTATATTACCTCCCACTCTGTCATCCAAATAAACACTTTATGCATGGTGAAACACACAGAGCATACAGTCAAATAAACACACACTCCACATTCTGTACATAGGCTAAGGGCTAGGGATGTAGGGACACAGCTTTTTACTTCTGAAAATGTTTACCCACCTTTTTTGGCTGCCATACAATTTAATGATATGCATTTATGGAATCTAAATGACATGACTTTTCAAGAAAGTAAAACTTAGACTGAAGCTATTCTAAAAAATATATTTTTTTGTTTATATACTTAACTCTTCATTTACCACTTCATCACTGTCCGGTTGTCAGATGGTGTGACCTGAACACAAGCACATATATATGAGCTGTAACTCTGCAGCCAGTGTGCCTGACAGTCTAGTGAAACGTTTTATAACAGAGCCGGCAGAACAGGTCGGAGGAAAATGAGTTTTCGCTCCAAAGACTTTAAAAGGGGGAGACCCGACACAAGTCAGACGGATTTGATTAAGCATTTGACATGTGTTCTGTAAGAGATCAACTAAATATAACTCTCTCTCTCCCTCTCTCTCTGTATCTATCTGTCACTCTCTCCCACACTAGACCACCCAGAGCGGGCGGCGCTCTTCTTCGTCTGCGGCGTGTGCCTGGGCCTCTTCCTCACCCTCTTCGCCCTGGTGGTGCAGATCTCCTGCCGCACCGACTGCCAGCCCCGCCGGCGGCCCGCCGCCAAGAAGCGGGCGCGCCCCGCCGACTCGTCCTCCGACTCCAGCGACTCGGACTCGGACTGGGACACCACCTCGGACCTGTCGGCGCGGCGGCACCGGCGCTTCGAGCGCACGCTGAACATGAACGTGTTCACGTCGGCCGAGGAGCTGGAGAGGGCGCAGCGGCTCGAGGAGAGGGAGCGCATCATCCGGGAGATCTGGATGAACGGGCAGCCCGACATCCCCGGGACGCGCAGCCTCAACCGGTATTACTGAGGACCGCCTGTTTGGGGAGGGGGGCAGCTGCTGATCGGACTTGACTTGAGCTAAATATAAAAGGACGCACTTGGGCTGGAAGGGGCAAGAGACTAGTCCCCTTTGAATCTTTCTAAGCAAGTGTGCAACAGATTTGCACCCACACTGGGAGATGTGGCAGATATGGGAGGATATGCCTCTCCCTGTGGGTGCTATAAGCTAGACCCCACTCAGTAAGAGAATTAAGCTCCCACTCTGCATGGTAAGCTCGGCCAGAAACCTGGCTCTTATTGGTGGAAGCTAGAGGTGAAAGGCCGTCTGCTGCACTGCCTCGCCTGTGACCTCACCGCAGGCCCTTATTGAAGCGGGGATCTATGGGATAGCTGCCTTAGACACACACAGGACTACATGGCGACTGAAGGACCAATGCCTCATACCTGAAAGACGATGACACTTGCAGCTTGCTTTACGCTCAGTACCCTCCAGTATTCAAGCGGGGAGTTTCAAAGAGAATCTGGACGGTGGGACAAGAGAAGAAGAACAATGTTAGACAATCTTTCCACGGTCAATAACCAATGCTGCCTTTTGAACTTTATAAAAAAACCAAAAGATGTTGTTTTTGGGAATTCATCTCAGCCCTTATGAAATCTATTTTATAATATTTAATAGTTTATTGTTGTTGTGTATTTTTTGTTCTCAATTATGGTTTATTATGAGATATTTTTATACTTGGCGAAGGTTGTCTGGCACCTCAGGGATGCAATCCTAGTGTTTCTGTGTCTGGTTGATGTATTTGCTTCCTAAGAAGGGGATCAGTCCATGTCAACAGCTGTGTCAGCATTGAAAACAGAAAAAGAATTAGAGATATCATGTCGAGAGCCTCAAAGAGGTTTAGTGATTTGAACCTTATTTTTGATATGTTTCATTCAAAGTGCAGTGCCTTGCCTAGCTATCAAGAAGTCATTGGCGTCAAGAATGCAGTTGGTTTATCGCTTACTAACTGGTCAGATGATCCATCGATCCCAAGCTGATCTGATCTTTCTGTGTATTCCCTTTCTCTATTATTGTTGCTTTGTTAAATGGGCATATGTACACTCTGAATGGAAATGGTGAATGTCTCTGTCAAACATTGCACTTGCTATCTCACCAGATGGATAATGTACATAATCAGATCATGCCAGTTTTGTATCAGCTACAAAGGATTACTGTGATCCTCGATACTAGTTATGGTTCCCTCATAGAAAACCATGGGACTTCAACCGTAGGGAACTACAACCATAGTTCCTGTGTCCACTGATCCCCTCTTTTAAAGATGCTAGTGCTGAACAGATGCTTATGGGAAGTGCTGATGACCAGCACTTCCCATAAGCATCTGTTCAGCACTAGCATCTGTAGAAGGAGCCAGTGCTGTGAAAAGAGGTTCCCAGTGGACATGCAACCTGAGTCTCTTAAATCATGTTGCCAATTGAATAATATAAGCTATTGTCAATCCAGTTCTGTTTGCGTTGCACTGGATTCAACTATAGAAAAATTCTAGTTTTCATAAAAAGCTTGGTATTTTCCTGACTTGAGAGAGTTGAATTGAGAGTACACAGGACATATTAGGGTCATCCACATTAAGACTGCCACTTTGTATGGTTTTTACTAAGACAGTTTTTGTGTTTCAATTTGAATGGGACTAAAATGTGCCAATAGCTGGTAAAGTGAGACCAAAATATGACTCCTGTGCTTGGAATAAACTGTGTTGAAAAATAAGATGTCTACTTAATCTTTTGCATTTCCTTTTGAAAAGAAAGTTTTCATTTATTGTTTCCTCAAATATGCATGATGCTTGTGTTAGCCCTCAAGAAAAGGAACTGTGGTTCCCATAATTAATTTTAGGATATTATACAAATATCACAGTAGGAATATAATAGAAATATTATAGTGATACCACATGAAATGAAAAAGAAAAACATACCAGAGAGTACAATGAAGTCTTTATAAACTCACCTATGAGCACCACAGACACCCTATAAGTCCTATAGGGATATTACAGCCTAGTGATTTTGCTTTAGGGAAAATATAAGCATTGCTCGCCCTCTGGTGGTAAAAATTGGGTACTTCACTTTGTATAAATTACATGATCTGAAATGAATAAAAATTACCTAATCATAGCAAAATTATTGGAAGCCATGCCAGATAAATTGCAGGCATGAGTCTTTGTTTTGTTAATTAGTAAGCTGTTCGCCAGAGGTGCTGATTTATTTAGGCGAGGAATTTATTGTATTGGATAAACAAATGTAATATATATTTTTAATAGTCAGTGTTAAAGAGTTCAATACATCTTGTATTTCTAATCCAGATAGTTACTTTATTTCCTGATTTCTTCATTCTGAATTTCACCTAGGCTACTTTATAGTAATTGGCCTATTTGTTTGCTTTTTCTAAGGAAATTGTTGCCATTCTAGTTTCCATGGATACCACAAACTAACCACTGGTAGCCTGTGGCTAGCGAGCTAGACCGTCTACAAAATGCAGTAGAGAGTCCTATTTAATATCTTCTGAAGACTGGAAATAAATACTACAAGACTAACAATGTCCATAAATACTGGCCATGGTTTGCCATTTTTACCTGGATACACTTTCCGAGATGTAACGGTAAGAATGTAACGTTAAACTCTGTGAATGTCTTCTGAAGTTCTACCGTGGACTAACTTTAGCTGACCGTTAGCTAACGTTAAGTCGAAGTTAGTTACGTTAACTAGCTAGGACGTTAGTTGTTAGTTGCATTCTCATTCTGTTATCTTGACTGTGTCCATTCCTGCTTAATGTGGCTTAACGTTAATTGGGTCACAAATTTGTCAATGCCCTGTCGGTGTTCACCATGATCTACTTACTACAGTATTATAGTAAATCATAGTGGCAACTCATTAATCTTTATGTTAATTAACTAACTGTTGTAACAGAGACAGAATATCAGAGTAACTTATTAACGTGGCCTACAGTATAAAAACGTCAAATGTATTGGGATTTGTGTATAGGCGTCAATTAATTATTAAACGTGGCAATCTGATCTGATAAGATAACCCAATACACAAAGAGAAAAAAACATGTTTAGAGATATGTTTGACCACATAAATGTATTTGTAGTAGATGACATGCATTTGACATACATTTTCCTGGCCAAAATATATTTGGATATTCTTGCAAATATACAGTATGTTGTCAACAGCACATAGAAGATGTGTTTCTAATGTCCAAAATACTATATTTTGAATGAATGTAATCTACACTTACAAAGACATTTTTGGGCCATTTTTTGTTTATTTTGAAACATATCTATCATAAACATATCTATCATCTATCAGTAGTAATAGTGTTGCAAATGATGAGCAGAGCTTCTTGTCATATCATTTCATTTTAACATACTAGTAAGCATGCATTTTGTTTATTCCCTCCTCAATGATGTTTGATGTTTCTGTACAGAAGTCAGCCTTCCATCGGCCCCAGACACTGGCCTATAGGAATGGCTACGCTCTGCCCCGTCGGCCCACTGTGGGCATCGGACAGACTCCTCTCCTGTCAGAGCAGCTGACCCAGCAGGAGATCAGTGACTTGTCCACTCAGACAGCACACGTCACCTATGCCTCCTCCGGCCACAGCAAAGCCCTAGACCTCATCCCTGCTCATGTGGCCTATGACAAGAAGGTATATACCAAACCTAGAAATGCACTTATTAATCCTATTTCTTTACTATTTCCAAAGATGCATCCGTCCGTGTTTTGTCTATCCTTTCTACCACTCTCCGGTCTTGTAGGTGCTGCGTTTCTATGCGTACTTCAAAGAGGACATCCTGTATTCCCCCGACGAGGAGTACCGCGTGCGTCCCGTGGTCGTTCACTACTTCCTGGAGGATGACAGCATGTGCGTCATCGAGCCCGTGGTGGAGAACTCTGGGATACCGCAGGGCACGCTGATCAAACGCCAGCGTCTGCCCAAGAACGAGCGCGGGGAGCACTTCCACTGGAAAGACCTCAACCTGGGCATGGACCTGGAGGTGTACGGGGTCAAGTACCGCCTCACACACTGCGACACATACACACAGGTAAACACTCTCTCTCTCTCTGTGTCTGGCTCCTTTTGTTATCCTTGTCTCTTTCAGTTATTTGGATATGCACTTGTGAGTTGGAGGTCAGCTGTTCTTATTGACCTTTGATGTTGATGTTGTAAACATGAAACTCTCTGTCTGTCTCTCTCTTTCTTTCACCGTATACAGGACTTCATGGAAAGTGAAGGCATGATTGTTAATGAACCGGAGCCAATGGCTGTGGACCCTTACATCACACATCGCAACAAACCTCAGCCGTCCTACATCACGCCCACTGACTTCGATGACCTACACCAGTTCCTCACCATGGACCGCAAGGTAAAGGAAATTCCCTCAATTCCAAACTAACTAGGTAGCCATTATGAACCCTAGTCTGGATAGATAGAGACGCAGGGGTACACAATCGTCTCCTATCCAAACATATATAGATTAATGTAGATTTTTCTGATTGGTATAACTGTTGTGATGCTAGTTGTCGGCTTTTGAAAATGTGGTTGTCTCCACTGTTAACAGTCTGCAATGCTAAGAATAAAATAGCTTTGTAATGCTAATAAGAATTAAGAGAGACCGGTAACATTGCGGCCACTTTTTGAATTTTACCCTGCAAGTACCCAGATGGCAATTGTGTACCTATGGCAGCAACATCATAACCTAACTGGATAGCTGTTATATTGCTACTGTTGTGGAAAAATCTTGTAACTCCAATTTTGGTGATTTTTATGTTTCTACTTGAACTGAAGCTTTTGTCCTTTATAGGTAGAGCCAATTTCATGACCCTAAGGCCCTTGAAACCCTTTCAAAAACCATGATAAAATCTCAAAAATGCATGGTGGTCAACCTAAAAATAAGGCTGTTGTTCTAAACTCCTGAAAAGTTTTTGAAGATACAAAGTTATCATTTTATAGCCTTGACCCTGCTCAATTCTCGATCAGGGTTTCTACCTTGAGAAAACTGGCATACCAGTCATATTTAACCCCCTTCTCCATTAGGTGCTGCGTTTCTTTGCGCTGTGGGACAACGCTGACTCTCTGTACGGGGACACCAGGCCTGTAACCATCCAGTATTACCTGGTGGACGACACGGTGGAGATCAGAGAGGTCCATGAAGCCAACAGCGGCCGAGACCCCTTCCCTGTCCTGATGCGCAGACAGAGGCTGCCCAAGAAAATCAAGCAGGCCTCCGGTGAGACACAACACTGCGTCACTTTTAACTATATTTACTGTCAATGCAGTCAAATACAGTGCAATTTAGTAAAACCTGGATAAAGTGGAAGTATAGTGTGATGGATGCTTCATTACTTGCCTTTACACATCCAGTAATGTAAAATTGCAGTAGTGTTGCAGTTTATAGAGTAGTTCTTATTTGGATATTTGTATTATGATATATGGGCAATTTTTACCTCCTACTTTCAGCTCTATACAATGATCTTATGGTGCCATCCATCCTACTTTGTGTCTTAAAAATATGACATCAGGATGAGACGGCACTTCTTCTTGAAACAGCTGCTGTCATAACAGTATAATAGACTCAGTGGTTCCCTTTGTCCCCTCTCTGCAGGGCCCTTCCCTAGCTGCGTGCTGGAGGTCTCGTCGCAGGAAGTGGATGAATATTATTCCCCCAAGGACTTCCAGGTGGGCGAGGCGGTGAAGCTGATGGGCCGTCGCTTCCTGCTGTATGACTGCGATGGCTTCACCAAAAGCTACTTCCAGAAGAACCACCCAGAGGTGGAGATGAAGCCCAGGGAGGGGCCAAAGAAGGCTGACACGTTTCGGGACCGGAAGAAGGTGAGAAAACATGAACTACACCCTCAGAAAAAAACATTGTACCCATTTTTTCTTTTTCTGAGAAGAACACAAGACTAAATGTTTTGGACTTTAGGCACAGATGAGTTCAAATTTCCTAATGGAAAAATCTACTGACAGCCACTGCCTTAGAGGGCTATTATAATCTGTATTATCTGAGGGTATGTGGCTTTGTGGTGTGATAACTAATCCTCTCCTTTTCTTCCTTGCCATCATCTCCATTACCTTCTCCTCTCCATGGACTCCATCCGTACAGGAGGTTCCTCCCTACAATGGTTTCGGTTCTCTGGAAGACTCTCTCCAAAACTGCTTGTCTCTAGTCCCTGAGCCTCCCAAGAAGAACATGATCAAGATGCTGGAGAATGACCAGAAAGTGTTGCGCTACGCTGCCAAGCTGGTGAGACAACATGTGTTTCAGCTGTCTATTTGAATCACTGAGTTGTACCAGTCAATTATAAGTTTCAGAATAGAAGAGCCACAGATATTTACAAGCATTTGGCTTGTGGCCACTGCTAACTCCCCACCTTGCTTAAACCTGTCCCCTCTTGCTGATATCCCAGGACTCCCAGAATCCCCAGGACGAGGGCCGCCGTTTCATGCTCTCCTACTTCCTGTCCGACGACATGATCAGTATTTTTGAAAAGCCCACCCGTAACTCTGGGATCCTCGGTGGCAAGTTCCTGGAAAAGACACGCATCCCCAAGCCGGGCTCTACTGTGGAACATCCTGAGTTCTACTCACCCGCTGACTTCGCTATTGGAGCCACTGTGGAGGGTGAGAGTCTAGTGTGTTATAGTGCCTGGGTTTCCCACAGGAATATGTGCTCCATAGAATTCGCCCATAGGGGATCAGTAGAGAATCACAAAAAGTTTCCAGTTTAACCCATCTTCCCCTCCTTTAGTTTTCAGCCACCGCTTTGTGCTGACCGATGCTGACCACTATGTGCTGAAGTACCTGGAGTCCATCTCAGACCAGATCCCCTCTCAGACTCTGGAGTCTGTGCGCCAGAAGCTGGGCATAGATCCACACCAAGGGACAGCAAATAACCAGCCATTTGACCGAAATGGTACAATCCAAGCCAATCAGCAAAACATGCTTTGTTCTAGTATTGTCTGTCAGTAATTTTGATTCAGTAGGTGTCACTTAAAAAAAAAAAAAAAAAAACTCTTCTCATGGGTGATAACAGTTTATACCTGCCACTTATGCCCTTTCTTCTTCTTTCTTCATCAGGTGATAATGAAGCAGTGGAGCCCTCTTCATGATGTGAAGGAAAGGCTGGATTCTTATTGCCCTCTAGTGTTATTCCCTCTGCAACAAATGTGACTTTTATCCTCTGCTAATGAATGAAAACCTATTCAGTACATACGTTTCTTATCATAATAAATTCCCCAACACTGGACCTGTTGCAGATGAAGTGATTTGTGTGCTTTGTTCTGCCACCTTCTGGACAATGTATGAAATACAATCAGAATTTGCTGTTGGTGTGATTGACCTCGAATTACCTTTTCCCCCCATTATGAAAGCACGCTGAAAATGCAAGATTTATTTATAGCCGGAAAAGAAACTGGGCTGGAACGGGCCTGACCAGATTATTGAAAATTATTTGTGCTTGTGTTTGTCTTCATTTCTCATTGGCTGTGTTGACATTGACTCTTACTATACAGTATTTTTCCTCTATAGGTGCAACATAGACTATGAAGGCTCATTTTTGCCATAATAATGCCTTTTTTATTGACAGATGTTGTGTCTAGTGTTGAATAAGAAAATAGAGAAACTGCACCCATCAATGTCATTCACAATAACAGATGAAAGAGTCCACGCCTTATTTCAGAAAAATGCATCATTTAATAAAGTAATAAACACATCTTCATCAAAAAAAACAAAACATGGAATGGCATGCGATAATATCCAACATACATACATGATTCTTATCTGTAAGCGACCAGTGAGAAGTGCAGGCTTTTAGACTGACATGAACCAGCGGGGGGAGCCGAGGTGGCCGCCCCTTTGGTCGGCCAAATATCAAAGACGCATCTGTTCACCACACTACCCTTCCCTGACTAGGTAATGGATAATGTCAAGGCCAGGCTACAGTAAGCCTCTTACTGGCTACCATAGCATCAGTAACATTTTTCTGCACCAATGGACCAGACTAGAAAACAAGCAAAGCCGGCTCTATGACAAGAGCTCAAAACAGCGGCAGCATCAGACACTACAACCAGTACAGTACTTATGTATGAGGATAGGCATTGACACATTCAATATTGACACGCACAGTATACGGAGTGTGTGCCGCATACTGTGTTCACTTTTACATTTTAATCATTCGGTATACAATGGCGCTCCATAGGGTGGGATAGCAGGCGGCGTGGGTGTATAAAAAAAACAAAAAAAATACTGATATGAGAAGAGTAAATGTCTGTCGGGCTCGAGGGATTTCCTTGGATTTCATTTTCCAGCATTCAAGCCTGTGTCTGTAGCGACTGAGTCCCTGTGACACCTCCGGACATACTCACCAGGAGGCTGATGGCCAGTGGCCACCGGTTTCCCCGCTGTGCTGATGAGAAGCCTTAGCCGGGGCTAAGGCCGCTGTTCAGACTAGCCGTTACGGGTCAGGGCTTAGGGGGCTTTGAGCTTTTTGGTCCGAGGAGAGGCTCCGTTCTCAGCTTTAAGAACGCCGTTTTCATGGTGGCCAACTAGCAGGGAGAGACAGAAGTCAGAAGTCAGGACTTGTGCAGTACATAATATAAATCAGTGTGATTGGAACAAAACAAAACAGCAGAGGATGATGGGAGAAAACTAGGAAAACAAGAACACTCCAATAGGAATGAATCCAAAAGTTTTGTTCAAAAAGCAAGAAATCCTGAAAAATTCTGATTGTCACGACTTTAGATTGCCAACAATTTGCAACAGTTGCTGCCTGATTGATCTGTAACTATTAAAGAGTTACTAAACCCCAAACCCAAATCTGTACCTATTGTACTCTAGAGACGGTAATTGGCACCAAAGATCAGCTAATAGCAGATGGCAATTTCAGTAGCATGTTTTTTACCATCAAATGTCAGGCCTTACACAGATTTGTGTTTTTAAATAGTCATAAATCATAAATGACATGTATTATGAAACGGGTGTGAGTGGGTGTCTGTACTCACGCGAGTCTCTCTTCAGCGGCCGTAGGGGTTGCTTGGCGGCAGCCTTCTTGCGAGCAGCCTGTTCGTGTCTGAACTCCCTCCAGCGCCTCAGCTGGAAGCGGATAAACTTCCAGAGCAGCCAGGACTGGGTCAAACATACCAGCAGCAGAACAGTCATCCTACAGGGACCCAAGGTGGAAGGGTTAGTGTGTTTTTGTGTGTGTGTGTCAGGGTGGAAAATCACGGGTAGAGGAACTGTGGGAGAAGCTATTTTAGCAATGACACCTGAAAGGACGTTCTTTATTGCAGCAATATCCGCTTCGGCAGATAACCAACCATAATTTGGATGTTCTCTTCTGTTCTTAGCTTCTAGTTGGCAGGTAATATTATTGAAATTGGCTGGTGGATTTATTTTAAAACGGACCTGCCAAAGTTGACAAAAAATTTTACTTTCCTGCCCTGGTGTGTGAGCGTGGAGTAGGGGCTGACTAATAAATTGATGCAACAATATTGGCTTTCCGAAGATATATCAAAAGCAGCATTTGTTCGATATCTTCTGTTACTGAGAAGATCAGTGCAAAAAACATGAGAAAACACAAACACTTGTGGCTATTTTCCCCCCATTTAGTGTACACTAGTCCTTTGAGGGGAAAAAAAGAACAATTCTGAACAAAATCAAAGAGTACTAACAGTACCACAAAAGAAATCATTGTCTAAACATGTCAAATATTGGTCATTTTCTTCCTTCCCTGTGTTCACCAGTTTAGCCCTTACCTTATCAGTACAGTGTTGAAGTTGCCCATCTCCCAGTCCAGCCCCTGGTTCTCAGCACGGGCCAAACCAAACCCCACAGCGAGGAACATCAGGGTCAGAGTCACCATCCGTGTAAACACAAAGCTGACCGCCCACAGGTTAAACCTGAGCCATGGCACACAGTGAAGCAGTGGTCAGTAGGAAAGCGGGTACACTGTGAACTCCAGCCAATGGTCACCATAAGAACCAACCGGCAAAATAAACCAAACAAGGCGACAATAAACATGTCGTCATCCATAAATGACGCAGTTACTCCCAGGGGTGCAAAGACAGAGGTCAAAAACGAGAGATTTTTGAAATATTCATGTTTAAAAGTCTATTTCTAGTAAATTATTTAATGAGAATATATCAAAAACTAACTCTTTAGATCAAATGAATGTCACTACAAAGTCAATGTAAGGGTAACTTTGATTCAAAGGATGAAGTGTTAAGGAAAAAATATGTATTAAGTACATTAACAAGGCAACAATAAACATGTCGTGACCCGCAACTGATCCATATAGTAATCAAGCAGCAATACCCCCCAGTTGTATAGTATAGTATACAATATATTGTATATGTACTACAAGTGTATCTCATTCTCCTTAGGATAAATAACAAGTTTGGTGTCAATAGGTCAAAAAGTGAAAAAGCCTTAAGGGAAAAAACGCTTGTCCAAGAAATTCTAAATAATGGAAAATCCAATATGGCATACACTGATGGTCCTAGAGGCAAATTTGTAATATGTGCACCACTGCATGTCACGTCAGTCAAACTTACTGTGTGGGAGACATTGGCTTGTTAATTTTTTAACCGTTAAAACTTAGCATGAAAATGGCGAGAAACGCACATTTTCTGGTGGTTCTCGTCAGTGAAGTAGAAGAGCCTGGCGATGTGGAAGCCCAGCTCCGACACGTACTGGAGGAAGAGGAGCACCAGTCCCACACGGCTCAAACTACAGCGGAGAGGAGAGGAGAGGAGAGGAGAGAGAGAGGTGGTGGGTCAGAGGGGTTGATGGCGGAGGCGGAGAGCAGAGGGATCAGGTGGAAAAAGGAAATAACACACTGGTGGTAGGTTTCCATGCATACCATGTACTTAAACCAAATCTAATCATCTATTTTGCAAATCATCCAATCATTACTATTATTTAGACAGGCTGTCGCTAATGAAGCAGCTGTACCCCAGAAGTATCTTGATTCCCTGTTTGTATCAATACTAAAATAAATAGATATATGCTCTAATATGTCACCATATCTAATGTTAATCTTATTGTGAAATAATTTCCAGAACATCACAGATACAAAGTAAAGTGGAGCCTCTATGGTCTAGTAATGCAGTGGAACAAAATATAGTTCTGCTGCTAAAGATAAATGTCTTTCATGGTTCAAACTTGTGTGTTTTCTATTATTATTATTTCCTCATTTTCCATGGACTAGTCTTTGAATGTCCATGTTTTCCAGGAACTCTGCGTCTTTCAAAGAGCCGCTCAGCCGGATGCTTACTTTAACAAATAGGCTGCGGAGATGTGCAGCAGGTACAGGCAGATGTACTGGAGCTGACGAGGAATCTCCTCCTGGAAGACAAACAGCCTTTATTTGCATAGGTATTTTCTTGGGATACATCCTGGATCTGTTTTTTTTTTCTCTCTCGCTCACTGTCTCACACACACACACACACACACACAAAAACACACACACAGCTTATCTAGCCGCGCTCCAGAACTCCTCCAGTTCCCATGGCCTCCCTACTGACCTTGCGTACTTTCTGGAAGTAGAGCTCTGGCAAGGCATGGAGCCAGTAGGCCAGCTGAGTGAGGTAGAAGAACTTCACCTGAAACCTGGACCAAAGAGGAAGGGGGGAGGGGGGGTTACTGAAACAGTCACTGCACACACGTAAGGAAAGGTTGATAAGCTAGAAGGCAGAAACTGTGTACAGCTGGGAAACTGTATTGCATTTTAAGGTCTACCAGTATGGGTCCACACAAAAGTATGTGTATTTACAATAAGGTCATCAATTATTTCAATTGCTTTAAGTCTGAAAATCATATTATATCAACTATTACTTTTTTTCTCTGGATGCGGTTTGCAGTTTTTAATATTTTTTTACTGCAGTATAATGAGTAAACAATCTGAATGGGGAAGAAACACATGTGAACTCACTAGGTGGCATCAAAAAGTACTTTACAAAAAAAAGTATTGTTCATAAAATACAGTTTGCATTGGGAAAAACTAAGAACCACTGAATATACCATGCAAAATCTACAAAAAAAAGTGCAATATTGTATTTTTTTGGCATATTGCCCAGCCCTAAAACTATGTACTGATTTTATTATCCAAATATTCCATGATGAAATAACTGTACTAGATCATATTTCCATATCATCAGTCATACCTGAGGTGTACATGGGGATAGTTCTCCCAAAGGCTGCTGGGATGCAGGAGGTATCCCTCCTGTGTGAAGGAATTACAGAGAAGAATCCTTCAGAAAAATGCTTCAACTGTCTTTCATTTGTGTGTGTGTGTAAGTTAAGAGTGTGTGTGATATTGCCTCCAGTGGGGAGTAGTACATTTCTTTGACTTAAGTGTAAATAATCAGTCTCACTGTTATGAGGATGTAGAGGCTCCACACGCTCGACACCAAGTGAAACACGCACAGTTGGCCCGACTCATTGAACTTGTTATTCTTGCTCTTGGAGAGATGGAGACGCCGGTTCACTTTCTGCAAGAGGGGGTGGGGGGGGGACAATACGACAGATCATGTGAACGGAGTGGGATCCAGGCGTCGCGGGTGGCACGTCTGATGACAATAGAACAAGATCAAGCTCCTGTTACGGCAAGTGACAGCGCCTGGTTACATAAAAAACCCCCGTCATTATCATGCACAAGGAAGTGCAGGGTGATAGGAATACCTGGGCCGACAAAAGGCGACGACGGCTATTTATGGCTGCTCCAAACGCACGTCTGACAAAAGTCTTCCATTCAAGACGTAACCCTTTTGGAAAGCGTGACGGCGGTGCCAAAATAAAATCTCATTCCTCATCGCTGGCCTATTTCTAAACAATTGCTCAAGGCCTCATACTTTCGAGGGGCGCAAATGCGACTCCCTCTTCCTTTCTCCACAGCTCTATCTATCCTAAGAGCATTAGAGAAGGTCTGAGAAATGTCAGCCTGTTTTTTTGGTCCATTTAAGTCTCTAAAACAGGCAGCAGAGTGCTCCTATTTCTTTTTTTATTCAGTGGGTTTTGAAGTATCCTGGTGAAAAAGTCCTTTTCAGTATCACAAAGTGCATTTAGATACACACACTATTAGGGATAGTAGTGCATATCCTGGTTAAGTCTTATTCAGGATAAGCTGTTTATATGCATCTTCATATTCCTGTATATAAACAGAATATCCCAATGTTACAGTATCCACCAATGTGGAAACAGTAAACTGGCTAAAGCATCTAAAGTATCCAGGCTATTAGTATTCCTCAGCTATCATTCAGGTTCCTCATCGCTGCAAAAACAGTGTATCTGAATTATGGCAAACACAGCAAGATGTTTACCCAAGATGAAAATCGACTTCTTGAGTTTCCCCAAATATGAATGGGATATCAGTGTGCATGTAAACACACCTATTATTGTTCAATGACACAATGGCAGGTTTCAGCCAAGCAATCTGATTCCAACCTCGCTGATAACTCCCACGAAGCAAAGCTATTGGTTGCTTTGTGACTGAAGGGAGCTATTTAGCAACATTTCTTGCTTTCTCCTGCTTTATAACAACTTTGGAGAAGACTCTTCAGACAGTACATGTGTTGCATAAAAGCTATAGTATGCCAGAGGATATTATACACCCCTGGGTACTTAGCCGCATCACTTTCAGACCCATAATCACCGTAAAGAACGCCCTCTCTCTGGTAGTACTGCCACAATAACATCTGCCACGCTCTTCTCTTGAATCTCCTGACCTGGATGTCCAGCCCTACCCATGATGCATTGTTGCTCCAGTGACAGGCTACTCACATCCAGGACATACTCCTGCACTACCGCATGGAGGATGATGGTGATGAAGAAGTAGAAGAGGATGGTTGCGCAGTCCTTCCATCCGTACTGGTACAGCGTCACCTCTCCCTCTAAACAAACAGAGGAAGGGACAAATTACAGTGTTTGTTAAATGCACACAGTGTGTTTGCACTCAGAGGTGTGGTATGTATCCTGAAGTAATGGAAATTGTGTTTGCAATCAGAATCAAACAGCAGTAATATAATGATGACATATGCAAGAAAAATCACACTCTTAAAATAGCTGCAGAAGTGCAACTGTGACATGTTTTAAGTGCAAAATGGATAGGCAGGCCAACCACTGTGTATTAAAATCTATTTATTAGTTTAAAAAGTTAAGAGCAACATTTTGGCACTGGATTCCTTCATTACATTTGTAACTTTTGCAATAAGCTGTCATTTTAATGGAGAGTGTGTGGCGCCTATCCACTTTGAACAACTGAACAGCCATGTTGGCCTTGTTCATTACAACATGCTGTGTCTGCTGTTGAACAATGTATGAACTGCACTGCATACCTGGTGATAGTGTGCTGACATTGTACTGAGGCTGAATGAACAGTATGGCCGTCTTGGCTGTTGCCTGGAAATTACATGAGATGGTAATTAGCAAAATATTTAAATGAAGCCGTCTTGAAGCCAACTTCGAGAGGCCTCGCATTCATGCAGGTGTGCGTGTGTGGAGGGGGAAGAGGGTGGGGCGGGGGTGGGGGGAGGGGTTGGGAGAATCCAAACATTTCAGAATTTATATCATCACACAATCCTCCCCTCTGGCATTGTAATTGGACGCTGGGAGGTGAATTCCTAAAGGTGACGGTGCTGAGCTGTTGAAAAACCTGGCCGGCATGACAAGGCTTGCATTGACCCGAGACGCTGCTACTTCCACTTGGAAGCTCGGGTGCACAGGTTCCTAAACTTTTTCATGTCAAACACCCACAAACAGATCTGCATTAGACCACTGACCACCATGGGATAAGATTTTGTCCCATGGAACCCCATCTGAGAAGCTGTTTGTTGTTTGATATGGCTTGATACAGAATCATTAGAGTGAAACCAATGAGAAAACAGTCCTCCTTGTACACTGTCATTGTGCTAACGTCTAGTGTGTGAAATAACACTCAGATCAAAATCTTCCTCTTTTTGCTGGGGGACCCGCTGTAGGACCCCACAAGGACCCCCGGTGGCCCCCGAACCCCAGTTTGGGAACCACTGCTGGAGTGCAACAAGTCACCAGCATTCCTTGCGCGCCGGGGCCACAGGTGCCTTGTCAACGTCAAAGTCCCGAGTTCACAAGACCAGATACTACACTGCTGTTCTCTCTTTCCGAAACCTGAAAACTGAAGGAAATCCCCTTCCCAATTTAAATACAGCCAGCTATGCAATCATAGCCGAGATTCCGGATTGAAACTTTGCTAAATAACCAAATCGCGGCCTGGCAATGTACTTTAGTGTATTTATGTCCAACTATTATATAATCTAAGAGCTAAATAATACAATTAGCATGTGTCAGTGGTGAAATTCCCTCAGACTAAAGTAGTTTTAGCCCACAGCAGCAGCAGCTCAGAGATTGAGACGTGGCAGTAAACTACCAGTGTCAAGACAGTGAGACTAAACACAGACTCTACTTCCGATTATACCTTTCAAAATAAAACATTTAGTGGTGTACACGTATTGTAATGAATTGTGGGTTATAGCGATACTTTTATTTTGAAGGCAAAAACTCCTTACCTCTCGTCTTATTCTGGCTACCTGTGAAAGTTTGACGCAGCTGTGTTAACTGAGGATCAAATTGTTGCAGCGGGCTGTCTTTCCTGGCGACAGTTTTGGGGGTAAAATATGGGGTGAAGTCGTCGATAAGGAAACATAATCAGTGTATAAGTTTGGAGTAGAAACGAGCATGCTAACGGCAGTTTAGTTTTGTGGCCCAATTCACCAAATTGTCAAGCTTTATACTAATTGCCAGTGTCCCGTTACAACAGCTGATCTGACAAAACCAATTTTAAAAGACACCTCATTTGGGATTAAAATATGAAGAGAAAGACGCCGAATAGTCTCAACATGTAACGTGATAATAAAAAGTCTACTGCTGCACTTTGTAGCCTGCTCTTGTCAGCTTTAGCTCAGTATGAGACAAAAGTTGCTACTTTGACTGCGAACACAAAGTAACATTCATTGTTCACAAAACTTGTAAAACTGCAGCAAGATATCAAGCAGCCACCATATCCGCAGAACTCACTACACTGATAGAGAGCCCAGATGCAGTCAAACAAGCGACACTTCTGCAAGACAAAATCATTTTGAACGAATAAGAGATTTCACGTCAGCTAACTAGATCTGAGTATCTGCAGCAGACTTGCCAACTTAAAACAGCTGAGTGAGACGAGGGAAAAAATGAGAATCTGAGTTCATCTCACCTCAAACATCAGTCCAATCAGAATGAAAATCACCAAACTAAAGACGATGTCGGCATGGTTTTGAATTAAGAACTCCTGGCTGAAGAAAGGATAACTCTTGTTTCTTCGGCGAAATGCCATTTCAGCACAATAGGATTTTTTCCTACTATTTTCTAAATCAGAAATTTTTTCTGACTACGAAGTTCAGGAGTTAACTTTCTCATTGACCTGCGCATGCGCCACGTCTTAAAGGGAGAGTGCCATAAATTCCTTCTTTGAGGCCATTTTCACAGTGTGTAGTCTGACATTACATTTCAAGATATGACAGCCTGTGTCCACCCATGCAAACACAGAGCAATCAAGTTTTAATTTATAGCATCTTAAAAAAGGTCAAATTCCTGTACCATAAATATAGAAAAAATAAATAAAGTTGAAATAACTACAAAGATTTTTACCTTAAGTCACCCCAATATGTATTTATTGCTTGTTAAAAGCCACCAGTGGCTTTGCACCCCACAGATCCATATTTCAGATAGGCAATCACCTGAGAGGGAGAAAGTATATATGAAACCCAGCATAATTTCACTGTTTCGTTTGTGGATTTGATCCCTTTTACAGAACAGTAATGAGCAAAAATGCAATTGCCCCCTAGATACAGCAATCAAAAAGCACATAAAAAACATTGTCACAAGAAGTACCTAGAGAGCATGTTTTCATTTTGTTTCACAATTGACATTTAAAAGCTTCTTTTAAAGTCAAATAGGTGCCTGAGACATACTTTTTTTCCCTACAGAATGTAAGTTCAAAACATAGTTCAGCAATTACATGGTCAACATGTCTTTGAAACGTAAACAAAAAAAAGGTCAAACATTAAACACAGTTTTGCCAAGTTGACGCAATAGCCCTGTTCTAAGCAATGCCTGTCAACGAGAGTAGATTATAAATACAGTATGTTATTCTGTGAGGGGACGGGGGATTTGTCTTTCAGTGGGAATAACAAATATCACAGCAGGAGATGTATGGTACAGAAGATACTTGTGCTTTTAAGAGGCCAACAAAGCTCTGGCTTGCGCTGAGATGGTAAAGGAATACGGCTCAGACACTGCTGCACCCTTGGGATCTGGAAGTAGTTTATCAAACCCCTGCTGATCAATTACATTACTCACAGGACTTTTACGGTGCAACAAAGACTCCCCTAGTTCTCCAAGATCATAAATCATCTGTATTTATCTAATGACCTTTATTTTTAATAACTGAATGACACTACCATAATATGCGCTAATTGTGTAGTCTTTACTGCACAGTAAAATTCTTGTGGCTGACGTTAATTATCGCCGGAGGGTACGAGCATAGAAAAATACTTGTGGAACGTAAGGGGGAAGGCATGTCTGAGCTCCATACACGTTCCTGGCCAATAAGCTCTTTGATCACCTTATTGTTGTCTGATGAAAAGACTGCAGTTTCACCTCTGTGTATCCAGTGTATACTGTATTTAGTTCACTATGGGGTATGCTAATGCTTTAGGGACAGTGTATATGTTTAGAGGGCAGTACAAGCTAGCTTAGCATTATCTCAAAAGTGTTAGCATATGTGCACCATAGTGCACTAAATACTGGGCATACAGAGGTGAAACCGCTACCATTCTTTTCATTCCACAACAGTAAGCTGATCAAAAAGCTTATTTGCCAAAAAGTTGGTGTGTTCCTTTAATGCTGGATAAATTGCTGTTACTGTTTCCCTGATTCTCTCATGACAAACCTAGAAGTTTTCGTCTTCATCTCTACGGGACATTATGAGCTGCCTCCTAGGGCCTGTGAGGTGAGGGACGGTGGGCGGGGAGTCCAGCGCTCCACAGTCCAATTTAGGGCTGGAGGTGTAGCGCGGCCCCACCCGACCCATCAGCCCGCGGACGTCCCTGTGAAGGGCCGGGTCGCTCGGGATGGAGTTGAGGCGCGAGCCCTGCTCCAGGCCCCCAATGTCCCGGTCCAAACGGGGGTTACTGGCGCTGCTGGGAGACTGTGGATCGGCGCTGAAGTAGAGGGTTGAACTCGACTCCGTGGGGCAGAAGTACGGCTCCGGACTGTCTCCAAATACAGACTTGCCCTCCGGTGAGCTGCGTTTGAAATCCGATGCGGGTGACTCCAGTGGGCTCTCCATCTCCAGACTGTCGTCCTCCTCCTCGGGCTGCTCCGTCGACGTGGGCTCGCTCACGCTCTGGAACTCCTCCTTGCAGTCCGAGAGGGGCGCCAGGCCCTTCCCCTGCGACTCGGAGGTGGAGACCCCGTCGCAGCTGCCTCCCGCCGTGGTATTGATGCCGTCGTTGCTCTTGAACTCTTGGTTGTACTCTTCCATGTCCAGGATGGCCGCCGCCCCGCCGGCCCCGTACGCCCTGTTGATCTTCCCCAGGTCTCCTGTCTTCAGGGCCAGCCGGATCAGGAGCCAGTGGTGGTGGTAGCAGGGGCAGGAGCTGTTGGGCCGGGCGCCGCACGTCCCCGGGTGATCCACCAGGGAACCCGCCACGCCGGAGAGGGAGAAGCTGCCGTGGTTGTGCATGGAGGGGGCTGGAAGGCTCTTGTCACCGAGAGAGAAGAAGGACTCGCCCCGCTCCAGACAGGTGCTGCCCATGTGGTTGTGGTTCAAGCCCTGGGAGATCTCCGTCGACTTGGGGTGGAGGAACCGGTAGTACAGGACCAGAGAGGTAGTGCCTGGAAAGCACAAGAGGAGGAAATTGTTATCCCATGAAATATGTCTGTACACCACCAGGGTTAGTTTCACAAATTCCATTCATTTTTATGTTTTTTTGTTTGTAAAATTTGATTCCCATTTCAGGTCAGTTTTTAGCACATTTTAGTTTATTTTTAAGACATTTTGAAGATGTTACGATTGTATGTCTATCTCTAGGATTGGTTCACAGGAGATTGAGCATCACCATGGCACATCGATAAGAATGTAGGAGGGACAACTGATGTTTCCGTTTAAGCCATTTATTGCCACCATGCACACATGTAGAGCAATAGGGGATGATGTGGCTTGTGACAGTTATGTTTTTTTTTAGCACGCACAACCACAGGTGTGTATCTGAATCACAGGGACAGAGGGCCCTCACATATGGTTTGTGTTGCTGCCAGCCAGAACAAAGGAAATGGGCAGGATATATAGAGTAGGCCATTGATTAGGAGTGAGTGAGGTCAGGTGAGAATGGGCAGATCCACGCCATGGAAGTAAGCGGAGGGTTGCTGAATAGTATGGCTCTATTCTACAAAGATTTTATTTAAAGAGTTTTGGTTAAAGTTTTTGAAGTTATTTCACTAGTCATGCCTGTATGGTGTGTTGGTAGTACCTTTTGCATACATACTGCCAGAAAACTGCATTTGGGTGAACATAGCATTAGGGCTGAACAATTAATCAAAATTTTATCAAAATCGCAATATGGCCTACTGCAATTTTCAAATCGCAGGAGGCGCAATATTTGTTAAAGGCAAAATGTGTGTCAAAATACCAATTTAAATTAAATATTGTCGTGCTGCAGAGATGTCCTGGCCTACACATCATATTCTACAGACTTAAGAAAACATCTTTGTTTGGTACAGATCCCCGCAAAAATCATACCATAATCATTTTAATACGTTTTTCAATGAAAATGAGAATAATGATATAAAAATTATCATTCCCTCTAATATCGCAAATTATATCGCAATTGCAATATCAGTCAAAATAATCGCAATTAGATATTTTTTCAAAATCGTTCAGCCCTACATAGCATGCAGACGTTCTAGCACTAATTGTCCTGTTCACCCACACATCTTGCCAGGCACATTAAAACAAGTAAAGTTTGACCCAGGTCTAATTATAAGCAGTCAATATCTTAATGTTTCTGAGACAGTAATCTAACCTGGAGCATCTTAACAGTATGCAATGTAACACTTACAGATAATGTGCTAATTACTTTGTTCGACGCATAAACCCGGGGGGTAACCTGGGGCCTCGTCGGCTAAATTCATTAGAAAAGAGTGGGAAGGCAGACAGAGAGTGTGACTCACCGATGAGAAAGCTACACAATACAGTGGTGGGAAGGGTCATACTGTCCCATGATGCTTCGCTAAGGAAGTCGGAGGCGGCCAGCAGCAGAGTGGCATTCTCTACAAGCATGAACTGAAGGAGGAGAGAAGGTCACACTATCAGTCATCTGCAGACAGGCCTGACGTCACTGTACGCTAAGGACGCAGAGGTGAGGATGACAATGCAAACTATCTGCCTGTGTGTGTGTGTGTGTGTGTCTGTGTTTGTGCCTGTGTGTAGGTCAGTGAGACCGAAATGCTATACGTGAAATACATAAAAACACAGCTATGAAAAACAAGCACCAGGAAATGAATAAAACATACCTGAAGCCAATTTGGGACCGACAGATACGTTAGAAGTCACTTCTTACCGCATAAAAACTGGCCATGCGGAAGCGCGATGGTCCGTCTTTGACGTTGAGGAAGACGAAGATGTGGACTAGACCCATGATGCCATTGAAGGCACGCCAGCACCAGGGGCCGTTGCAGATGTCTGGTTGCTGGGATACCAGCCAGAAGGAGGCCGTGAGCCAGTGGAAACCTGGAGGTCAGCGTAAAAATAGACTTGAAGTCAGTGAGAGCGCCCTGTGGGGATACAAGTGCAACAGAGGATCTGTACACCAAGCCGAGGCAGAGGAACAACTGGACAACTGGCTTAAGAGAACATGCTGCATCACTCTGTGCCCTCTGCCTGTGATTACATCACTCATTCACTGGAACGTAAATGAAAAGCTATTCAACCACAAAAATCCATCCTGCTCCTTATTATTCATAAATTCAGAATCATATTTTGAATGCACCATTAACTATCAATGGTTTACAGGACTTTTCATACAACACAGTTCAAGCATCAAAACCTACAATGTTTAGCTGGATTATTATCTCCCTGGGCTCCAAGTATCAGTATGCGTACTATGTTACTATGTATTTAAATACTTTATTGATCCCCATAGGGAAATTCTCTTTTCACTTGCCATATCACAGGCAGGCATATGAAGAGTGGTGAACCCATAAATAATCTCACGACCCCCCAAAATTAACTTGCAACCCCCTGGAGGGTCCCGACCCCCAGTTTGAGAACCACTGGTCTAGGCTACCCTATGGCCGTGATGTACGTTACTGACACACCTCCACACTTAGACCAATTCCAGTCCATTTATCGTACCTAGCAACTAACGTAATTCTGCTTCTCGCTCACCTGCCACTCCGCAGACCCACCAGTTAAACACCCTGGCAAAGCACATGAGGCAGGTCACCCTGGCGCCCAGCATGCCCGCCCTCCACACCAGCTGGCACAGCAGGGCGGCCGGCGGCATGGCCAGGTGGCCTGGTCGGATCAGACAGCAGGCTCGGCTGTACAGCACCAGGGCCCAGGAAATAGACAGCAGGCACAGACCGCAGCAATAGGCCACTGACAAAAAAACAGAGGGAAAAAGAACGAGAGAGAGAGAGAGAGAGAGAGAGAGAGAGAGAGAGAGAGAGAGAGACAGAATTGTAATCAACTACTCCAATTGTCGTATCAACAATTCAATCACTGTTGTTATACAAAAATTAGTAGCCTAATGTTTTCTCTGTGTGGTTTTGATACAACTGCTGAATGTTGTAATTATTGTAAACTGCTTTGGCAGCATTGTGTTTGAATTAAACTGAACTGGTTGTTGAAAGAGAGAGTTAATATTAGAGGACCATAAGCCCAACAATTCCCATGCACTATAATTATCTTGTCTGTCCTAATAAAGATATTGGAACAGACTATTAATAATATACAAGATCTATCCTCACCCCAGGCCCGTTCTCCTATGCGGCACTGCCTTTCTTACATTTAATTTTCAGATATTATCTCGTTATCCAGACACTCTCATCTAGAGCGACTGACAACATGTGTTGCAGCAGAATACCTGCATCACAAACATTACATACAGCCAAAAATGAGTGCTGAGGTCACTTTACCTGGGGACATGATGCCCACATCGGTGGACACCACCACGTACGCCTGCAGCAGGCTCTGGGGGAGGGTGAGGACGAGGGCCTCCAGCAGCCAAAGGGCAGCAACATCTGCCTGCTGCATGACGACAGCGCCCAACTCGCCCACTGAGCCCTGCATGTGCAACACTGACCTCATGCAGTCCCATAACCTGCCAGCAGAGGGAGACGTACACAAACGGCACAGCAGTGAGACCCACCTCCTAATGCAACCCTAGTAGGGGATTTCAGTGATGTGCACAGAATTCTGACTGTGTGTGTTTTGATGAGCATCTAGTATGTGACCCCAATGTGCCTATATGGCTCTATAGGTGGCGTAGTGGTTTGATTCCCACTGTGGCACATTGGATAAACTCTTCCTGTAAATTGCATATCTTAATAATGTCATTGATGGTATATTTTAGATTAAAGATCTTGCACAAGAAACATCAGCCACCGGATGCTGATTATATGAGGTTAGGCCAATGGACAGTTATTTCCCAAAGTGCCAGAGATCTCACCTTTTGAAGATGCCCAAGTGCAATAGGTGTATGACAGAGAGGTAGCATCGCCGGTCATCGCCGTCATCGTAGTACCACTTCACACTCAACAGCTGAACCGCCGTCCCCGGCAGGAAGAGGCCGAGGGTGAGGCCTGCCCACTGCGTCTCCTCATTCCAGAGATAAAACCCTATACAGTAGATCACTAACACATGCACACAAACACACACAGATGCACACATGTACAAATGCGAAAGGTGGAGTAAGTGTTCATTGTATCTATACCGAATGAGAGCTCTTTGTTTTATTATATATTATAATAAATTATTTATAGGGCAAAACTACAAACTCTTTTATGATAAAGTATTCAGTTAAGAGATGAAACACAAATGTGTGAGGATTCATTGATTCAAGAGGCCACCAGAGCAGACCCCCTGAGACTTCAAACAGCACACACACCTCACTGAAGCACAAAAAAGCAGAATTGTCCTTCAACTTGCCTGGAAACTATCTAGCATCTAGTGATACAAGTTCCCACAAGAGGGGACCAGGGTCCGAATCCTGGCCTTTACATAGCCTATCTATACAAGAGTATTGGTTAGTTATAAGCTTGCACTCAGAAAACACTGACTCGACAAGGACCAGGGGGATTAAAGTGCTTCTTATTCTATAGATCAGTTTACTTAACGCCTCATCTTTCTGTGACTGACAGACTCCACCGGAGGAGCCCTGGAGGCGCAGTATTTTTATCTGCTGGGAATGGTATACGTGCTGAGGACAAAGTCACTTTTCATGCACATCCAGTCACCTCATCCCTCTGGTGTCCTGCCCTTGTCATTGATCTGCTTAGTCAGGGAATCTTTCATACCGAGTGTGCTGCACAATGTTTTCAATACAGACACCAGTTGGGTCTGGATTGGAATACAGTATTTTGGGGGGTTGCTAGGGATATCTATAAATTGTGGCTATGCGTAGGCATTGATGACAGTCAACTAAGACAACTGCAGAGGATATTAGCTACCTCACCAGACAAGCCAGAATGTAGCTTACCAAATAGCAAATGCCCTTCAAATAAATTACAACTGGCTGGCAGGTCGATTTACAGAAATGTAACATAAACCTTATTCAAGCTTTTAGAGTCCAACAATGCTGTCAGCCCGGATGTTTCCAAACTTTTTTTTGTCAGTGACCCCCCAAATAGATCTGCATTATGATTTCGTCCCAATGAACCCCATTTACAAAGATGTTGTTAGATATGACTCATTCTTTTGCATGCGCTCATTCTTCCAAATAGAAAATAATGAAATAATTGTGACATTAAACTATTCCTCATTTTGCTGGGGAACCCCCTGCAGGACCCCAATTTGCCAAACACTGTGCTAACCGTCGCTCAGTACCGACGTTATAGCTAGGTAAACTAGCTAGGTTAGCCAAAATGTAACGGCTGTGCCAGCGTCACTATTTGAATTGCATGTAGCCTAACGGTCAGAGCAGAACTACGGCTGTTGGAAGAGCCACGGCACGGCGAAGCATCATGGCTGTGCAACAGCATTTCCATTCACTGTAACTAACGAACATATCCAAAGCAAATCAGATAATTTACTGCATCGTTTAAATTAATTAAAATCGTTTTTATTTCACACACCAGCAAACTGGGAGTCCGACTGCTATGGGAATTGTATGCCCACTTACGAGCGCTCCGTTCGGCCACAATAACCAGCGCCGACGCGCCGAGCAGCGCCGCCTGGCACCACGCTATCCAGCATCCGCTCCGCCGGGCCGCCGACGGCATCCTACGGGCGACCGCCCCAGCAGCGTTTATCATGATACGGATACGTGGGCGAGAGAATAAACCAGTGACATTATTCTGGGCATCCTTCACCGTCGGTAGATCCGTTACCTTTTCCTCCCGCTGCCTGCCTGCCCCCCCGTCAAAAATATCTGACGTCACTGCACGGTTTTAAAGGGGCATCAGTGGCCGTCCGCCCACTGTACTGGAGGTGAGCTGTGCTGAAGCTCACCTTGGAAACCCTATCTCTTCCTACTGACCTGTTCTTTTAATCATACGGATATGCCCTAATGTTTCATTTGGGACACTATATTATTTTCTAATAATAAAAAAGATGTGATACTTCATTGATCTCAGTAGGGGAGCCTCTTTTCACTTTCTCCCCCTCCAGGGAGGTCAGAGGTCAAGGTCAGCTAAAGAACAGCAGCCCTGGAGCTGGTAGGAACTCTTTGATTTGCTCAAGGGTATTTCAGCAGGGCAGATGCATGCTATATAGGGGGTTTGTACCCAGGTTGTCCCGTTGAGGGACGGCCTCTGACAAATACAGAAGCCATCTCTCAGTATGGTCTATCATCCCTCCATATGCCTTGGCAGAAACATTTTATGTTTCTGTGAGAGAGCACCCATCAGTTTTTGAACACTGGTGGGTGCTGTCTACATCCTTCTCTCCTGGCTGTTCTTCATGAAGGGATGAAGGTAGGAGTCATCTCTGTCCATGTGCTTATCTGTCATTCATAGTATCATTCTCCGTTCTACAGATTATCTTTCATATATACAGTATGTCACTGTGTAGGAGAAGCCAGATGAAGGTTGACCAGTTTGACAGGGTGTAATGTTTTAGTGCATAGTTATGCTTTGGAAATACTATTTACAAAGTCTGTCTTCTCTGAATCAATTGACTAATAAACTCACATTTAACTGATTTGCTATTGCTCTCAATAAGCTAGACCAGTGTGGAATCTTAATTTCATTGAGTGATCCTGACTGAGCCAGCAGTATCATTTGCCATTTGGCTTCACTTTGATGAACCACTGAATGGTCTTTTAGTTTTGCAATGTTATGATAATCTTCTTATGTAGTTTTGTATTGTAATGATAGCATTACTGTTATATAGTCTTGTGCTATTCCTATTCTGCTATCCGGCTTCAATGGAACCAGCAGTCCCCTTTATTATAGCTGTTTTGTAATATGTTAATATGTCTGTTTTATTCCTTCTAGTTTACATTTCCTTGAATTTGAATCAAGCGAAGTGCTACTCAGAAGTAGTTATTTTTATCATATCACAGAAGAAACTGTGGAGTCATCTACTGTTAGTTCATTGGGGTCAAGTGATTCACACCGAAACTGTTGTGTCGGAGACAAAGAGTACTAAATAAGTAGCAGGTTCTTATTCATAAGCTAATTTTGTGACTTGTGTGTGACCTTTTTTCCAGATTGAAGGGGTTAAGACTTGCTGGTGAGTACTTCAAGACTCACAACAAGATTATATATCCACGTCACCACCTCCCCACACCAACACACACACACTCATACAAAAGCATGCATGCGTGCACATTAACAAAATGTGCATACTATGTCTCTCTTGTTCTCCTTATCTCTCTATCTATCTCTCTCTCTATTTGTGTCACTCACACACATGCACACACCCAAGGTTTCACCTGTTATCACTTCAACTCTGTGAGGCATAAATACACACACACGTACACAGATGGAAAGACTCACTTTCACACAGTGCAACCACAAAAATATAATAAGAACATGAAGAAGGGCAAACTTTCTTTATGCATAATCACATGTTTAGTTGTTACTCCATGTAGACAAACATTCTAGAGATACAAAACAAATAGTAGAAAACATAGAAAACCCTGCTAAGCAAATGTCATCACAAATCTCTCAGTGTTTGTGAATTTTAGATTAATATTAACTGTGTAATAAATTAACAAACATGTAGACATCAACACAATGAAGTCACGGCTCCCTGGGCGCTCTGTTAAAGTCCCTCTTCTTCACATGCAGTCCTGGTAGGTTGTAGGCTAGGCAATCCGTGATTGAGATAAGGCTTTACTTCAAATAGGGCAGTAACAGACAGCTGCTGATCTGACCTCTAAGGATTATATGGATGGATTAGCGAGGATGTCTTAGGGCTCTGATATGCAGCCTGACTCCAGCTTGATGCTGGCTGGATGCAGAGGTAGAGAGCTGCCGTGAGGCAGCTGAAAGGCGGAAGACTCCTTTGCTGATTTGTAGATGCTCAGCTTTAAGGACATGGCCTCCCCTCCGGCGCCACTCTGGGCTTCCATCTCCTTTATTAGGCCAATAACACTCCCCTTGTCCAGCTCGGCCTCTGCAGCCATGGCCTCAAGCCTCTCTGCTGCCTCGCTTATGTCGAACCTCTCGATCTCGATGTTGACTCGGTGCAGCTCCTCCGGCGAGGGTCCGTGGGAGGCTGAGGAGGGGGAGAGAGGGCAGAAGCCTTGGAGGTGCACCTGGAGGCTGCAGTAGTGGAGGTAGGCACGGGGGCAGCGAGGGCACCGGTGAGGTCGTTCCCCAGTGTGGAGGCGCTTGTGAAGCTTGAGGTGGACAAACTGAGTAAAGCGAGCCGGACACAGCTTGCACTGGTAGGGCCTCTCACCTGAGTGGAGTCGCTGGTGGGTCTTCAGGTTACTGGTGCTACTGAAACGCTTGTGGCACACCTGAGTCAAGACAGAGACAGTGGGAGGGAGTTAGAGAAGTTTCAGTTGCAGTCAAAGGATAAAAACATGCTTTTACAGCTTCTAGTCTTGATACAGTAAACCACTGAGAAACAGTGTCAAATACCAACTGTAGGGACAATTTCTGGACATAGCTGTACCTTGCATTCATGTGGCTTCTCTCCCGTGTGAACCAGGTAGTGTTTCTGCAGGTGGGCCAGCTGGGTGAAGTCCTTACTGCAGGTCTGACACCTGAATGGACGCTCTCCACTGTGTACTCGCAGATGGACCTGAGGACAGCATGTCAGGGATGAGTGCATTTATTTTGTCAAACTCTTTAAGAGGCCACCACACCATAGTGGCTCATAAATTCTAATATTCTCCAGCCACTTTCATTGTTTTGTAAGCCAGCTAGATTTTTAGAAATTAGCAGAACCTCCAAATGATGGTTTCTATCTAGCAAAGTTACTTGTAGCGTAGTCAGATTTGCCAGCCACATTTTGGCTGGAGGCTGGCATTTATTTCCCACTCTGCTCATACTGACATGATGAGGAGGAACTAACCTTGAGGTTGGACAGCTGGCCAAAGATCTTTCCGCAGACGTTGCACTCGTACCGGATCTTTCCGTTCTGCCTGGTGAGAGGGTAGGACAGGGTCTTGTAGCCAATGGCCTGTCCTCGTTTGGTCTTCCTGAGGTCCATTGCATCCTCAGCATTGCTCTGTGTGGCAGAGGTGGGTTTGGAAGGGAGGCAGTCTGAGTAGGCAGCCATGCCTGCCGGTGGTGAGCCTCCCCTAGCCGCAAGAGAGGGCAGTGCCCCCCGGAGGGAGGTGGCCATAGATGAGGCACTGGAGGTGGCAGGTATAGGGAGGTCCGCATGGACAATGCTGGAGGGGGAGAGTTTAAAATCTCTGAGGTCATCAGGTGACGTGACGTTGGGGATCCTGAGGTAGTTTGCCCTTCTGGACATGAGGTCCTTGTTGTCTTTGTGCCCATTGGTTGGTGAAAGAATGAGGTCTTGTTTGGTATTGGTTAGTGCAAGAGTCAAGTCTTTGTGTCCGCTGGCTGAAGCGTGGAGGAAGTGTGCATAGCCGTTGAAGGGCAGTAAATGAGATGAGAGTGTCATGTGAGGTTTTAGTCGATCACCGTAGAATGGGTATGAGTGAGGTAGAATGCTGCTGAGGCCAACTGGGTAGAGAGGCAGCAGGTAGGGCGCGGGCCTCAGACCAGGATGAACACGGTCAGGCACAGAGGATTCTTGGTAAGGTTTGGCTGCGATAGGCCCTTGATTGTGCTTTAAGGTGAAGTGCAAATGGGAGGTGGTGGGACTACTCACAGCTGGCCTTTTGGGAGCCGGAGGGCCGCAGTACGGCATAGGTGCGTAACTAGGGCCATGGATAGATTCTGAGTGGGGGCGGAGGGGATAGACAACACTGGGACACAAGGGAAAGATGGGGAGGCTGGTTTGGGAGAAAGGACTGTCCGGGCGCCTGGGGCAGGGAGTCAGGGATTTGGAAGGCTCTTCCCGGAGGATTTCAGAGACGCTGTGTCCTCGTTTCCCTGTAGTCTTCTCCTGAGCTTGACTCTGCTCTGTGGGACAAAAAACATGCAGAAATGCATACAGGACATCAGGATCAGGTGAAATCATTAGTAGACATTTAAGCCTAAGCCTGATATTGCATTGCAAGTAACTATTATCATAACAGGTTTTAAAATATGTCATATGGGCACCAGTGACACATTTATAGAATTACGTCATCTCCCAGCAATGGCATCCAGTGATACAGACACTCCTGACAGTCATGTCAGTCTGTGATCATGCACTCATCAGTTCCTTGTTGACATCACCGCAGCCTGCAGCTTTCCTCTTAAAGGAAACTACTCCAACCTGTTGCTGTCTGCTTTGATGAAAAAGACAACCAAGTGTGGTTTTATCAGATGTGTCTGCGTGTCTGCGTAGGCCAACATGTGTGTATGCGTCTGTTAAGATCGTCTGCAGTCTCCCAGACCTGCCTGGGCGCTCTATGAAAGCGGATACCAGAAGTGAAACAATAGGGGTCTGATCGGGATACAGATAGCATGGAGGAGAGGAGTGAGTGGCTACAGTATGTTACTTGCATTAGAGGCCTGGATGAGTAAATGAGGTACAATTGCAATTGACTATATACACCACAAACTTACACAGGATAGGAAACTATTTTTTCATCTGCCTTCAACAGTGATTGATTGGCCGAAGAATTCACCAGTCAGTTTCACCATTTCACCACTTTGACATTTGACTGGTGGCTAATGTTGATTTTCCATTGTGGTTTTACAAACAGCTTGAGTTTTTGAAATCTGGATCCAAATCTGTATTTTGTCTCAGCACTCTGTTCCACTGTATACCCAGGAAGTCAGGGAGAGAGATTCTGTTCAACTGACTCACTCCAGAGCAGACAAAGGACAGTACACACGTGCATTTCACCTACACTTGGACACAGGAATATCCAGCCACAAGCTCACAAACACAGAGCAACCCTTATCTGCTGTGTGCTCCCCTGTGTTGCCCTTCCCCCTTTTCTGAGAGGCGAGCTCTCGGCAAACAAACAGCCGACACTCAGTGAGATATCAATCTGTCAGCGGGATGCCTCGTCAGGAAGTTCAAGTAGTCACTGGAGCGCTTCCTACCCCTCTTCCTCCTTAAGAGCCAAATAAATAAGGGGAGTCGTGCCAAAACGCTGTCAGCACCTCAGGCAAACCCCCCACTCCTCTTGTGTGGGAGTGTGCGTTTGTGCGTTTGCATGAGTATTTTAGGGGGCGCATGCATTCGTGTCTCACTGCTGGAGTGTGTGCGAATGAATGTGTGTGTGTGTGTGTGTGTGTGTGTGTGTGAGTGAGCTGCCAGCTGTGTTTCTATGTGGGCTTAAAAAAAAAAGGGAAACTGAAACATTGCCTAAAGTCCTGAAATTGGTCTCACCTTACACAGGGACTATGGCTACACCTGGAGATAGGCCCTCTCCCCTTTCAGGACTCTCCTCTCTTCCTTTGTGTCCACCCTTAACAAAGGGCCGTGGGTGTGACTGTATAGCTTGTTAAACACCCACACAAAGAGTGTGTCAGTCGGCCAGCGCTTTGAGTGAGAGCTTTATTCCTCAAATAACAACACACACCAGATATGTCCCAGAGTGTTGGCAAGGCAATGGTTCCCGTTACCTTAGGTGTCCAACAACTCTGTTTGTGCCATCCTAAATGGATACTACCACACACATAGACACTTACGAATACTCTCAGTCACCAGTTGCCCCAGCGGCGGGTAGTTACAGCGCTGGGCGAATTCGGGGCAGTACCACACCAGGAGCTCCTGGCCCGGCTGAAGTGGCCGGATTGTGTAGAAGTAGATGTCCAGGCCGCTCTGGCACGCAACCAGGTTCTGCTGCTCCGCCCCACAGGCCGGGTTGACGTAACGCATCCAATTGCTGCGCTCCTCGTTCAAACCGTCCAGGATGTGGTGTAAGCGCCCCTCGGAGAAGACCTGCAGTGTGAGAGAACCAGAGAGACGTTCAGATGACTGCGCGTCAACATCACATCTTCCTCTGAATCTGAGACCATGACGTCATCGGTTTCCACAGGCTTTTATGGTAAATTTATTCTTTCAGCTGAGGGAGTCGATGATGGGGTGCTGCATCTAGTGTGTCTTTGCAGCACACAAGTCATCCAGGGTTACGATAGCACCACTGAACAAGAATTTCACCTTATGACTGGATGTAGTATTGCCTATACTATGCTCGCCCACTACCACTCTCTACTCCCCATTGCCTTCGGCGTGTAACGAATCATTACTGTGCATCTGAATGACTGCCATCCTTCTCAAAAATCTGCTAAATACTCAGCTAAATGAATTGCTTATTTGCTTTTGTTTACCACAGAGAGTTCTCGCACCCTCTCTTTAGGTCTATACTCTTTATACTATCTGCTCCTTAGCCACATTATTGCTTGAGTCATGGCTGTAATGTAAACATATTGTCTGTGTTATGACTATTGCAAGTTTGTGTCGGGGTTTCATTATTTCAAAGTTGCTGAGTCTTATCTGTAGAATTACACAGACATGTGTAATACGATTTTGTAGACTAATGTCCTGATGCTGCTGACTGCATCATGTAGCATAATGTAGAGGCTCTCAGGCTCAAAGCCACTTCCTTGCTTAGTCAGTGTGAGAGTTTGAGAATCAGGAGGAGTGTGTACATGTGTATTTACTGGCAGTGAGACCGTGGCACTGCCGAGAGAAGCGGAGAGAGAAGAGAACCGCTGCGTCACTGAAACCAAACAGCTGTGTGTGACCTCAAACAGCCATATCCACAACTGGCAAACAAACACACTCGCACACACGCATATCATAACGCAGTAGCATTTAAAGCTGCCTAAGCATTCACAGACAGTCACAGTTTCACAGGATGTCAGAAGCGGACCACACTTGCCATCTCGTGCCAGACCACAGCCACACCAGCCTCTCCAGAAACAGACACAGGATGTGACAAGTTTTTAAACACGTATGTTCAGACTTCACATACATGTAGACACAAATCCAGAGGCACACATGCACCTCACTTACCCTCCAAAAGTACTTCCTATTGGCATCTTTCAGGACTGTTTCATTGGTGTAGCTCTCCCCAACCAGGGGGCCAAAGCGCGTCCCCTTGGGAATCAGCTCCTTACTTGTCACGCCGAGCACCTGTTCAACAAGCAGGATATGGCATCATCAAACAGTAGACTCTTACTCAAAATGGGGACTTGAACAAGCAAAAGGATGCCCTCTGAGTAAGAAAGCCAAGATTAAAGTGATGAGATTCTAGAGAATACAGTCTTCCTTATCAGATCCCCTATCTGTCGGTTCCTTGGTGACTAACCAGAAAGATCAGGTCAGCCCAACAGGAAATTGTCTCCTGAGAATTACTGGCCCGAGAAAAGGAAATGAGCAATCAGATGAGTTTCTTAACATATACAGGCCACCACGACAATATATTATATTTCCACAGTGTGAAAAATCTGTAAATGAGAATTCGCGAGGCTGTGACAGAAGAATATGTTCTTTCCTTCACACGATGAATATTTCATGAGCCAATCACACGAGTTATCTTCAGTTTCTCTGCCGTATTAAAATTTAACCACTACTCTTGTTCTGCTACCTCCAGGTGTGAAACTCAGCCCCCGTCTCAAGCCTCCGGGGTGGGGAAGAGAGGATAGGGTGTCATGGGCACACCCCAGCCAGTCAACAGCACCTTAAGCTCTGCCTTCAAATCCCCTAAAGCAATGGTAATGTATTCTCTCTTTCATCTCCGAGCAATACTGGCATTGTGGAGTTGGATTTTCCCCCGTGTATGTGCCAACTATATATATATATCTGCGCTTAGCCATACATTTTATCTCCAGTTTATCCATGTAGCTGTTCCCACTTTCATTGGCTTTGTTTGAGAACTCCATTTTAGGTCCCTATGTGCCACAGTTTTACAACTATGTAACCTGCGGCCTGCTCTTTGGTGTCATCCAGACTCCAGACAGACCTTATTAGAAGGTCAAAGTGGTAGTGCAGGTATTCAGCGGCAGACACCTGGGCTACCTCCTCTGATCTCACCTGACTATGATCTCTCATCTACAGAGACTCAACCCTAATCCTCTATTGTGTATTTGAACAGGAAACCCCACGCATCCTCACAAACAGTGACCTTTTCTTAAGTTAGCCTTTTCTTGTCCATTTGATGCCGCGCTATCTGCGATCTCGGTGCCACGGTCCATCCAGTTAAACATCAACCATCTACGGCTTTCATGTAAGTAACTGTGGCTGACGCGCACTTATCCGGAGGATTATTTACGGCGCACTCTGTAAGGTGGGACCCAGTGCCTCCGCTTTACGGTGTAATTGTGCGCTGGGGACAATGGGTTGGGAATCTGTGGTAGCTGCTAATCATAGGGACCTCAGGCTGTGTGGTGAGGGGGTTGGCTATTGTTTCTGTGCTTGTCTCAAGACGACGACGTACATCGCAGAGAGGAAAAGCTGAAATTAGACAACAACATGTCAAGTACTTCCTGCCCGAGGATGGATGAGCAGATGGAAGGATGTTGGAGTGACGCAAGGGGTCAGCAGTTACACAAAACATAAACATATACAGCGCACACTCACACACCACTTCATGAGATTTACTGAGATATTTGGAATTTTAGTCGGTTAGTTTTCGTCTTCATTTTCCTGCCTTGGTTTTTATTGAAGAAAACACTTCCAAAAAGCCTTTTTAGGAAATGTGAATAATCTGAAAAATACATTTTGCCTTTTTTCTAGTCGAGTAAAATTCGAAAAAGTCAAGGCATCCCTTTAAGTTCCATACAACACCTCCACTGCTTCCACACTCTTAACCATTCGCTCGGAAAAGTGCGTCCCGCTTTGCTGCGTACCTCTGCCGAGTTGGGGCAGCGTTTCAGAGCCAGGTTTCTGGGCAGGGATCTCTCGGCCCGCGTCCTGCCGTGGCTTTCCGAGTCTTCCTCCAGAGGCTGGTCCTTCACGATGTAAGTGCACTTCTCCTCGAACTCTGCCTCGCTCCACGATGTCATGTCTGCGTCCCGTGTCTCTGGCGTTGCCGCAGTGATGACCCCCGTGCTTTGCGGTGACCCCTCTGAGGTTAACATGGCTGTGCTGTGCTGGGAGGAGGAGGCCTACAGGGGAGACAGAGAGATGTGTCTATATAAGAAGATGGGAAAAATATTGCCTTATGTTCATCGTTCTATATCTGTAAAGAATAGAGGATTCTGGCTATGAGAGTGTTATCAAATGTTACCTACTACTCTTTAAAAAGCACCTAAATTTCTTATAACTTCCTGAAATCAATCATTTTGTAAGAGTAGGATTCTTTTTTTTTTCAAATGGTAGATATCTCATTTAAAAATAAAACTCCTCGTTCCTCTTGAGTCCATCCTCATCCTTGCCACTCTACATTTCCTCCTTATTCCCCATTCACCCTGTCCCTTTCTCGTACTATTCAAGGAAACAAATAAAGCATAAACACCACAAACAACAGCTGAGGGATCAGGGGAAGTCCAGTCTTGAATGGAGCCAAAATTAGATTCCAGAGCGTGAGGTGTGAGACGAGAGGAGGTAAGGTGGCGGTGGGGGGAATCTAACTTTCCCATCGACCGCTACTACCGGACAAACAAACTTCAAAGTGGAACCTTCATGCTCGCTGCCCCGTTGCCCCTGCTGTCCCAAACATCCTGTGACTATCCCAATCGCGACCCCTCCGGGCTACGAGGGAGGTTCCTGTGCACGTCAGGACCACTTTCACAAGGAAACCAGTGCTTCCAGTGAATCGGCCAGACTTCCTCCGAGCTGACTGGGACCTGGCTCTCAGCCCGGTCTACGCTGCCCCGCTCTCTCTTTCCCCCCTCTGTCTTTCTCCCTCCCTCCTCAGGAAGATTGTTGTCTTTCAAAGGCAGTCGGCGGATAACTCAGCCCGACAAAGGCAAAGTGCGCCAACTGATGTGATGAAACATTGAGCCAGAGTGAAAAAAGGAGATAGCGCAGCTTGTGATTAAAAGACAATGTTTAGAAATGTCCTCTCAGATCTAATAATGTCAACAATTCCTTCCTTTTTTTTGGGTTCATCTCTTTGCCTGGGAGATAGTAATAGATAAGGGCTTTGGCTGGTAAGAGTGGGGCTCATGTGACTTCAGTTACCTCCTGAAGTGTCATCAATCTTAGACCCAACCAAAAAGATTGCATTAAAGCGTCAAATCCCCAAATATCACCCTATCATATCATGTGGATTTTGTCAGATATTATTCTAGCTTGGGGAGAAACAAACTTTTCACCTCATTTCTTGCACTGGCTTTCATTCCCCTCTCAACGCTCACTTTTCCTCACTTGAAAGAATATCCAGACTCCCAAACAAACCCAGAAATAATAAATAAATCAGAAACCTGTCAAAGCAACACAATAACTTGGCATCTATACACAGCAGTGGCACACGGGCTGCAGCGAACAAAATATGACACTGTATTTGAACTTGTGCTCAAAAAGACAGAAATGCGAATAAATAAGCGCACGGAGATGAGATTTATGGTTGACATTTCACCGTGTTTTTCTATGAAGTGTGTCACCACAGCTGACTCGGAATGACTGTCACAAGCGTGACAGCTCACTCCGAAACCATCGAACCCAGTGACACAGCAGA